>NW_026970164.1:0-300000 GCF_028390025.1 Pseudophryne corroboree
CTACGGGAGTGGGCATCTAGGCGTACCCAGCGATCAGCACCCTCAGGAGCTAATGGTGTCCTGTCAGCCAGAAGCAGAGCCATTGAACTCACTAGAAGTTGGTCATACTTATCTCCCCTAAGTTCCACGAAGCAGGGAGACTGTTGCCAGCAGCCTCCCCAAAAATGTGTATAAATGGACTTCAGGGTAATCTCCTGTTTGCGGTCAGCACACTCTTTGAGGGTAGCCGTATCCTGGGACGGGAGGGCTACCTTCTTGGATAAGCGTGTTAATGCTTTGTCCACCCTAGGGGAGGATTCCCATCGTAACCTATCCGTTGATGGGAAAGGATACGCCATAAGAATCCTTTTGGAAATCTGCAGTCTTTTATCTGGAGATTCCCAAGCTTTTTCACATAACTCGTTCAGCTCGTGTGAGGGGGGAAAGGTTACCTCAGGCTTCTTTCCCTTGTACATATGTACCCTCTTGTCAGCGACAGGGGGTTCCTCTGTGATGTGCAAAACATCTTTTATTGCCATAATCATAAATCGAATGGATTTTGCCAATTTTGGCTGTAACTTTGCATCATCGTAATCGACACTGGAGTCAGAATCCGTGTCGGTATCTGTGTCAACAATCTGGGATAGTGGGCGCTTATGAGACCCTGACAGTCCCTGCAACATAGGATCAGGCATGGGTTTAAATCCTGACTGTCCCAAAGCTTCTGCCTTGTCTAATCTTTTGTGCAATGAGTTTACACTAGCATTTAAAACATTCCACATATCCATCCAATCAGCTGTCGGCGGAGACACCACATTCATTTGCTCCCGCTCCTCTCTAATATAGCCTTCTTCCTCAGACATGTCGACACACGTGTACCGACACACTACACACACAGGGAATGCTTTTTCTGAAGACAGTTTCCCCACAAGGCCCTTTGGAGAGACAGAGAGAGAGTATGCCAGCACAACCCCCAGCGCTATATAACCCAGGAATAAAACAGTAACTTAATGTTTGCCCAGTAGTGCTGCTGTATGTAATTTGCGAATTATGTGCCCCCCCCCCTCTTTTCAACCCTCTTGTCTAACGTGGTATAAGCAGGGTAGAGTCCGGGGAGCTTCCTCTCAGCGGTGCTGTGGAGAAAAAATGGCGCTGGTGAGTGCTGAGGGAGAAGCCCCGCCCCCTCGGAGGCGGGCTTCTGTCCCGCTTAAACTGTAAAATTGGTGGGGGCTTATACATATATAAAGTGCCCAGCTGTATATATGTTATATTTTTGCGAAAGAGGTTTATATTGCTGCCCAGGGCGCCCCCCCTGCGCCCTGCACCCTTACAGTGACCGGAGTATGTGAGGTGTATGGGAGCAAAGGCGCACAGCTGCAGTGCTGTGCGTTACCTCAGTGAAGATCATGAAGTCTTCTGCCGCCTCTGAAGTCTTCTTTTCTTCTCATACTCACCCGGCTTCTATCTTCCGGCTCTGCAAGGGGGACGGCGGCGCGGCTCTGGGACGGACGGCGAGGGTGAGATCCTGCGTACCAATCCCACTGGAGCTAATGGTGTCCAGTAGCCTAAGAAGCAGGACCTTGCAACTCAGAGAGTAGGGCTGCTTCTCTCCCCTCAGTCCCTCGATGAGGGAGTCTGTTGCCAGCAGTGCTCCCTGAAAATTAAAAACCTAACAAAATACTTTCTGTCAGAAAGCTCAGGAGAGCTCCTGAAAAGCACCCAGTCTCCACTGGGTACAGTATCAAACTGAGGTCTGGAGGAGGGGCATAGAGGGAGGAGCCAGTGCACACCCAGAACTAAAGTCTTTCTTAAAGTGCCCATGTCTCCTGCGGAGCCCGTCTATGCCCATGGTCCTTACGGAGTTCCCAGCATCCTCTAGGACGTTAGGTATTAAAATCCTATTTTCTCTACCGGTAAATCCTTTTCTCTTAGTCCGTAGAGGATGCTGGGCACCCGTCCCAGTGCGTACTGTGTCTGCAGTTATTAAATGGCCCTTAACTCCAGAACATTTATGTGGAGATGAAAACATCCAAGGAAGACTTGACCATCTTCCTTGGATGTTTTCCCCCTGTGTGACTGCTCTCCAGCCTCAGAGGGTTGCATCCGTGGTCCCTAGGATCCCGTCCTGGATCCCGAACCATCGCCCCTCTAGGTGGTGAGAACTGTGCAGCCACCAATGGAGTGAGATTCTGGTCTTGGAAGACAGGATTATCCTCCGGTGCATGTGTAGGTGGGATCCGGACCACTTGTCCAACAGGTCCCACTGGAACACTCTGGCATGGAACCTGCCAAACTGAATGGCCTCGTAGGCCGCAACCATCTTCCCCAGCAACTGAATGCATTGATGGATTAACACTCTTGCTGGTTTCAGAATTTGTTTGACCAGACTCTGGATCTCCAGAGCCTTTCCACTAGAAGAAAACCTCTTCTGTGTCCAGTATCACTCCCAAAAACAACATCCGCGTCATTGGGACCAACTGCGATTTTGGCAAGTTTAGGAGCCAACCATGTTGTTGAAGAACTGTCAGGGAGAGTAGATGTTTTGCACCAACTGGTCCCTGGATCTCGCCTTTATCAGGAGATCATCCAAGTACGGGATAATTGTGACTCCTTGCTTGCGAAGGAGAACCATCATTTCCGCCATCACCCTGGTGAAAATCCTCGGAGCCGTGGACATACCAAACGGCAACGTCTGAAATTGGTAATGACAATCCTGAATTGCAAACCTCAGGTAGCTTGATGCAGTGGCTAAATGGGAACATATAAGTAGGCATCCTTTATGTCTACCAAAACCATGAAATCTCCTTTATCCCCCGGACTGGAGATCACTACCCTGAGAGATTCCATCTTGAAATTGAATTTCTTTAGGTAGAAATTAAGGGATTTCAGATTTAAGATTGGTCTGACTGAGCCGTCCGGCTTCGGGACCACGAAGAGGCTTGAATAAAAACCTTCTCCCTGCTGACTAAGGCTGATTTGAACAATCGGTGAGGGGGAACGTCTTGAAACCGCAGTTTGTACCCTTGGGACACTATTTGTAAAGCCCACGAGTCCAGGTCCGAATGAATCCAGAACTGACTGAAGAGTTTTAGACGTGCCCCCCACTGGTGCGGGCTCCTGCAAGAGAGCCCCAGCGTCATGCAGTGGATTTGGCAAAAGCAGAGGACGATCTCTGCTCCTGCGATCTTGAAGAGGCTACAGACATCTTCCCTCTTTTCCTTCCTCTACCTGCAAAGAAAGGGGAATCTTAACTTCTTGCATATCTATTGGGCCGAAATGACTGCGTCAGATAATGATGCGTCTTCATCCGTTGAGAGGGAACATAGGGCAAGAAGGATGACTTACCTGCGGGAGCTGCCGAGATCAAATTAACTAGGCCGTCGCCAAACAAGGCTTCACCTTCATAGGGAAGAGACTCCCTTTCTTCTTGGAGTCAGCATCAGCATTCCCTTGGTGAATCCACAATGCCCTCCTATCCAAGACTGCCATGAAATTGGCCCGTGAGCACTTGTGCCCGGTGTAGGATTTTTAAATATGTGTAGTTTACTGTATGCAAAGGTTTAAAACCTTTTAGGAACTGAGATCTAAGGTGTATTACATGTAGTTTAAAAAAAACAAAAAAGGTTTATTTTATAGCAGTAGTTTCCAAACTGGGGTTCTTGCACTGGTAGCATAGTTTGGTGGTCCAGGACCAATTAAAATTATTTATACTTTATTAAATTGGCAAAACCATTCCCTCACAACATAACTGAACCTGAGGATGACATGCTATAAACACAATTTACTTAATTTTATATTTTTTTCTGAATTTCTCAATAAAAAAAACTTTGGCCTAGGGGTGCCGTGAAACAAATTGTGATACTCTAGGGCAGGGGTGTCAAACCCATGGGCCGCATGCCGCCCCCAATGCATCCTTTTGTGGCCCACAGGCCGGGGTCCGACAGGGGTCCTTTTGTGGCCCGATCACCTTGCTTAGAGCGAGGGCAGGAGAGTGCAGCCAGAGTCTTTGCTTTCTATGTGCGGCACCATCTTCCCGAAGAGATCACCGGGAAGATAGTGCCCCTTCCACTGGCTACAGCACAGGTATACCGGGGTGGGGTAGCAAACTGGGGGCCCCAATGGGCCCCTCCAGCAGTCCCTCTACCAAAACACGTCTTTTGGTGGTTTTGCGGTGTTGTTATAACTACATGGTGACGATACTGTAGCACAGAGATTTTCAACCATTTACAACTCACGTCACACAGAACAAGATTTAAATATTGACAAGGCACACTGAAATATAATGGTGATGCATGGTGCAGTATCGTGTCCTAGGATGTCATGTCGCAGCTTCTCCATAGGTAACGCCTGAACAGGCCCGGTGACAGGGGGGACAAAGGGGACACTTGTTCAGGGCTCCAAGTATTAAGAACAGAAATAATGGGGCCACAGTGCCAATATTGCTTTTTAAAGTGTATCCACCAACTGCTCAATTTAAGCAGGAAAACAATTAACAGGCCAACTAAACCCTCCCCCCTCCTTTTACCCCATCACTTTGTCCAGTCCCTGTGGTCCATACTGTATTGCCATTATTATGCATGTTGCTGTGCTGGCCCTTTTCTGAATGTCCCTGCCACCGCCACCGAAGAGCTGGATAGCCCAGTATGAAAACCACCTGCCGGCCTCACTGACGGTCCGAGTCAAAGGCTCCATTTTTTTTTAAAGATCTCTCTGCCAAGTTAAGGGGGGGGGTTGAGGGGGCCCCAGAGATATCAGTGTACTGGGCCCCGAGATTTCTGTTGCTGGCCCTGACCCTCAGGGGCGTATCTACCCCTTGGCCAGGATGGCACTTGCCAGGGGCACCATCCAGCTGTGCCAACCGTGGCTAAGGGATAGAGTTCTGCAGTCTCGAAAGGGCGCTATGGCAATCAGCGTGGGACTGACCAATTAGACGGTGAGGGAAGGATACTGAAATTGTCCCAACCCTGTCACAGTTTGAAACGCCCCTCAACTGCTGTCCACTGCTTCACTCCTAGCTCTGCCCCTTTGAAATTATTAATCCCTACCCCCCGGTAGGCGGAGTTCTCCAGGCCCATACTCAGGAGTCACCACTGCTGTACATTATGTGCCGGTTGTAGAGGCAGAGCGGGGAACATCAGAGAACGCCACAAATTACACAGTGGGCAAGGAGATGGCTGGAGACAGCTGCACAGCCATGCCTTGCAAGTTCGAGAGAGCTGTTGAATTTCAGCACTTCAAGTCAGAGCCTGCCCCCTGCTGCCCAAGCAGTCCGTGACAGTTAGTGTCGAGGAGGGGGGGATTTGTGCATGTGTGCTATCAGTGTGTGTGTGGGGGGGTGGAGGATGTGTGTGACTGTGAGGGAGCTGTCAGTGTCAGTGGGGAGAGGAGCAGGAGGGAGTTGTCAGTGTGTGGAAGTGATGAGAGTTGTCAGTACTGGGGAAATGTGTGTGTGTGTACTAGATTTAGGAGTGTGTGTTTGTGAGAGGTTTCAGTTGGGGAATTAGAGTTCATACAGTAATTAAATGTTTTCATATTGAGAAATACATCTCCCAGCATATACAGTGTGCTGGGGATGCTAACAAGCTTTATTTAAAAGTTTAAAAAACATTGCTTTTATGACTGCAATGGTTAAAAAGGGAGAGCTATAAATCAATTTATCAGTGAATGATCGCAGTTTGAGCTGTTACATTTTACTGAACCACCTATCCCTCCACACTCACTACCTGTCCTCAGGATACATTTACCATCCCGGCAGACGGTATACCGGCGGTCATTTGACCGATGTTGGAATCCTGACACCACTTGGGAGACTGGTGCCGGCACACAGACAGCCAACATCCCGAAGGCGAGTATTGGAGGGAGGGTTAGGACCGGGGGAGGGGGTGTTAGGGAAGGCACTAGGAGGGGGGGGGGTTAGTCCTAGCTGCCACCCCCTGAGGGTTAGCCCTATCCGCCACCCCCCCAGAGGGTTAGGATTAGGATTAGGTATCATGTGACTGCTGGAATCCCGAGCGCCGGATGCCATACCCAACCCCCTTTACTTTTTCAGGCATTTCTATCTCTCCTCTCTCTATGGTGTTCCGATTGCCCACTTTCCCTTGTGCTTTTCTCTCTCTCTCTCTCTCCTTTGTTTAGAGCATCAGTTTCTGTAGTCCACTTTATCCTTATTTTTTCCAGTGTTTCACTATCTCTCTGATGTAATGAGGATGTATGGTCTAGACGGATCAGTAATGCATTGTACTGTATAGAGGCGTCAGGGATGTAGCGTAGGGTATAGAGGCGTCAGGGATGTAGCGTAGGTTATAGAGGCATCAGGAATGTAGCATAGGGAATAGAGGCATCAGGGATGTAGCGTAGGGTATAGAGGCGTCAGGGATGTAGCATAGGGAATAGAGGCGTCAGGGATGTAGCGTAGGGAATAGAGGCGTCAGGGATTTAGCTTAGGGAATATAGGCATCAGGGATGTACTAGCAGGTATATAGAGGTCAGTGTACTGTATAGAGGGTAGAGATGAGCGGGTTCGGTTCCTCGGAATCCGAACCCGTCCGAACTTCAGGTTTTTTTACACGGGGCCGAGCGACTCGGATCTTCCCGCCTTACTCGGTTAACCCGAGCGCGCCCGAACGTCATCATCCCGCTGTCGGATTCTCGCGAGGCTCGTATTCTATCGCGAGACTCGGATTCTATATAAGGAGCCGCGCGTCGCCGCCATTTTCACACGTGCATTGAGATTGATAGGGAGAGGACGTGGCTGGCGTCCTCTCCGTTTAGACTAGAGTACTAGAGAGAGACACAAATTTTGGGGAGCATATTATTAGGAGGAGTACTACTTGCTGCTGATAGTGTGACCAGTGACCACCAGTTTAATTAATCCGTTCTCTGCCTGAAAAAAAACGATACACAGTGTGACACAGTCACATACCATATCTGTGCTCAGCCCAGTGTGCTGCATTATATGTAATACTGTATATCATTATCTGACTGTGCTGAGTGCTCACTGCTCACGCAGCTTAATTGTGGGGGAGACTGGGGAGCAGTTATAGCAGGAGTACATATTTTAAGTACAGTGCACACTTTTGCTGCCAGAGTGCAACTGCCAGTGTGACTGACCAGTGACCACTGACCACCAGTATTGTGATTGTCAGCTGACCACCAGTATATTGTGATTGTCTGCCTGAAAAAGTTAAACACTCGTCGTGTGGTGTTTTTATAAACGCATTCTGCAGACAGTGTCCAGCAGGTCCGTCATTACATAATATATACCTGTCCGGCTGCAGTACTAGTGTGATATATATATATATATATATATTTAATTTTATCTCATTATCATCCAGTCTATATTAGCAGCAGACACAGTACGGTAGTCCACGGCTGTAGCTACCTCTGTGTCGGCAGTCGCTCGTCCATCCATAATTGTATACCACCTACCCGTGGTTTTTTTTTTCTATCTTCTTGATACTAGTAGCTTACTTTAGGAGTCTGCAGTGCTGACAGACAGTGTCCAGCAGGTCCGTCATTACATAATATATACCTGTCCGGCTGCAGTACTAGTGTGATATATATATATATATATTTTAATTTTATCTCATTATCATCCAGTCTATATTAGCAGCAGACACAGTACGGTAGTCCACGGCTGTAGCTACCTCTGTGTCGGCAGTCGCTCGTCATCCATAAGTATGCTAGTATCCATCCATCTCCATTGTTTACCTGAGGTGCCTTTTAGTTGTGCCTATTAAAATATGGAGAACAAAAATGTTGAGGTTCCAAAAATAGGGAAAGATCAAGATCGACTTCCACCTCGTGCTGAAGCTGCTGCCACTAGTCATGGCCGAGACGATGAAATGCCAGCAACGTTGTCTGCCAAGGCCGATGCCCAATGTCATAGTACAGAGCATGTAAAATCCAAAACACCAAATATCAGTAAAAAAAGGACTCAAAAATCTAAAATAAAATTGTCGGAGGAGAAGCGTAAACTTGCCAATATGCCATTTACCACACGGAGTGGCAAGGAACGGCTGAGGCCCTGGCCTATGTTCATGGCTAGTGGTTCAGCTTCACATGAGGATGGAAGCACTCAGCCTCTCGCTAGAAAAATGAAAAGACTCAAGCTGGCAAAAGCACAGCAAAGAACTGTGCGTTCTTCGAAATCCCAAATCCACAAGGAGAGTCCAATTGTGTCGGTTGCGATGCCTGACCTTCCCAACACTGGACGTGAAGAGCATGCGCCTTCCACCATTTGCACGCCCCATGCAAGTGCTGGAAGGAGCACCCGCAGTCCAGTTCCTGATAGTCAGATTGAAGATGTCAGTGTTGAAGTACACCAGGATGAGGAGGATATGGGTGTTGCTGGCGCTGGGGAGGAAATTGACCAGGAGGATTCTGATGGTGAGGTGGTTTGTTTAAGTCAGGCACCCGGGGAGACACCTGTTGTCCGTGGGAGGAATATGGCCATTGACATGCCTGGTGAAAATACCAAAAAAATCAGCTCTTCGGTGTGGAAGTATTTCAACAGAAATGCGGACAACAGGTGTCAAGCCGTGTGTTGCCTTTGTCAAGCTGTAATAAGTAGGGGTAAGGACATTAACCACCTCGGAACATCCTCCCTTATACGTCACCTGCAGCGCATTCATAATAAGTCAGTGACAAGTTCAAAAACTTTGGGCGACAGCGGAAGCAGTCCACTGACCAGTAAATCCCTTCCTCTTGTAACCAAGCTCACGCAAACCACCCCACCAACTCCCTCAGTGTCAATTTCCTCCTTCCCCAGGAATGCTAATAGTCCTGCAGGCCATGTCACTGGCAATTCTGACGAGTCCTCTCCTGCCTGGGATTCCTCCGATGCATCCTTGCGTGTAACGCCTACTGCTGCTGGCGCTGCTGTTGTTGCTGCTGGGAGTCGATGGTCATCCCAGAGGGGAAGTCGTAAGCCCACTTTTACTACTTCCACCAAGCAATTGACTGTCCAACAGTCCTTTGCGAGGAAGATGAAATATCACAGCAGTCATCCTGTTGCAAAGCGGATAACTGAGGCCTTGACAACTATGTTGGTGTTAGACGTGCGTCCGGTATCCGCCGTTAGTTCACAGGGAACTAGACAATTTCTTGAGGTAGTGTGCCCCCGTTACCAAATACCATCTAGGTTCCACTTCTCTAGGCAGGCGATACCGAGAATGTACACGGACGTCCGAAAAAGACTCACCAGTGTCCTAAAAAATGCAGTTGTACCCAATGTCCACTTAACCACGTACATGTGGACAAGTGGAGCAGGGCAGGGTCAGGACTATATGACTGTGACAGCCCACTGGGTAGATGTATGGACTCCCGCCGCAAGAACAGCAGCGGCGGCACCAGTAGCAGCATCTCGCAAACGCCAACTCTTTCCTAGGCAGGCTACACTTTGTATCACCGGTTTCCAGAATACGCACACAGCTGAAAACCTCTTACGGCAACTGAGGAAGATCATCGCGGAAGGGCTTACCCCAATTGGACTCTCCTGTGGATTTGTGGCATCGGACAACGCCAGCAATATTGTGTGTGCATTAAATATGGGCAAATTCCAGCACGTCCCATGTTTTGCACATACCTTGAATTTGGTGGTGCAGAATTATTTAAAAAACGAGAGGGGCGTGCAAGAGATGCTGTCGGTGGCCAGAAGAATTGCGGGACACTTTCGGCGTACAGGCACCACGTACAGAAGACTGGAGCAACACCAAAAATGCCTGAACCTGCCCTGTCATCATCTGAAGCAAGAAGTGGTAACGAGGTGGAATTCAACCCTATATATGCTTCAGAGGTTGGAGGAGCAGCAAAAGGCCATTCAAGCCTATACAATTGAGCACGATATAGGAGGTGGAATGCACCTGTCTCAAGCGCAGTGGAGAATGATTTCAACGTTGTGCAAGGTTCTGCTGCCCTTTGAACTTGCCACACGTGAAGTCAGTTCAGACACTGCCAGCCTGAGTCAGGTCATTCCCCTCATCAGGCTTTTGCAGAAGAAGCTGGAGACATTGAAGGAGGAGCTAACACAGAGCGATTCCGCTAGGCATGTGGGACTTGTGGATGGAGCCCTTAATTCGCTTAACAAGGATTCACGGGTGGTCAATCCGTTGAAATCAGAGCACTACATTTTGGCCACCGTGCTCGATCCTAGATTTAAAACCTACCTTGGATCTCTCTTTCCGGCACACACAAGTCTGCTGGGGTTCAAAGACCTGCTGGTGAGAAAATTGTCAAGTCAAGCGGAACGCGACCTGTCAACATCTCCTCCTTCACATTCTCCCGCAACTGGGGGTGCGAGGAAAAGGCTCAGAATTCCGAGCCCACCCGCTGGCGGTGATGCAGGGCAGTCTGGAGCGACTGCTGATGCTGACATCTGGTCCGGACTGAAGGACCTGACAACGATTACGGAGTCGGACATGTCGTCTACTGGCACTGCATATGATTCTCTCCCCATTGAAAGAATGGTGGAGGATTATATGAGTGACCGCATCCAAGTAGGCACGTCAGACAGTCCGTACTTATACTGGCAGGAAAAAGAGGCAATTTGGAGGCCCTTGCACAAACTGGCTTTATTCTACCTAAGTTGCCCTCCCACAAGTGTGTACTCCGAAAGAGTGTTTAGTGCCGCCGCTCACCTTGTCAGCAATCGGCGTACGAGGTTACTTCCAGAAAATGTGGAGAAGATGATGTTCATTAAAATGAATTATAATCAATTCCTCCGTGGAGACATTGACCAGCAGCAATTGCCTCCACAAAGTACACAGGGAGCTGAGATGGTGGATTCCAGTGGGGATGAATTGATAATCTGTGAGGAGGGGGATGTACACGGTGATATATCGGAGGATGATGATGAGGTGGACATCTTGCCTCTGTAGAGCCAGTTTGTGCAAGGAGAGATTAATTGCTTCTTTTTTGGTGGGGGTCCAAACCAACCCGTCATTTCAGTCACAGTCGTGTGGCAGACCCTGTCACTGAAATGATGGGTTGGTTAAAGTGTGCATGTCCTGTTTGTACAACATAAGGGTGGGTGGGAGGACCCAAGGACAATTCCATCTTCCACCTCTTTTTTTCTTTCATTTTTCTTTGCGTCATGTGCTGTTTGGGGAGTATTTTTTTGAAGGGCCATCCTGCGTGACACTGCAGTGCCACTCCTAGATGGGCCAGGTGTTTGTGTCGGCCACTAGGGTCGCTTATCTTACTCACACAGCTACCTCATTGCGCCTCTTTTTTTCTTTGCGTCATGTGCTGTTTGGGGAGTGTTTTTTGGAAGGGCCATCCTGCGTGACACTGCAGTGCCACTCCTAGATGGGCCAGGTGTTTGTGTCGGCCACTAGGGTCGCTTATCTTACTCACACAGCTACCTCATTGCGCCTCTTTTTTTCTTTGCGTCATGTGCTGTTTGGGGAGTGTTTTTTGGAAGGGCCATCCTGCGTGACACTGCGGTGCCACTCCTAGATGGGCCAGGTGTTTGTGTCGGCCGCTAGGGTCGCTTAGCTTACTCACACAGCTACCTCATTGCGCCTCTTTTTTTCTTTGCGTCATGTGCTGTTTGGGGAGTGTTTTTTGGAAGGGCCATCCTGCGTGACACTGCAGTGCCACTCCTAGATGGGCCAGGTGTTTGTGTCGGCCACTAGGGTCGCTTAGCTTAGTCATCCAGCGACCTCGGTGCAAATTTTAGGACTAAAAATAATATTGTGAGGTGTGAGGCGTTCAGAATAGACTGAAAATGAGTGGAAATTATGGTTTTTGAGGTTAATAATACTTTGGGATCAAAATGACCCCCAAATTCTATGATTTAAGCTGTTTTTTAGTGTTTTTTGAAAAAAACACCCGAATCCAAAACACACCCGAATCCGGAAAAAAAAATTCGGTGAGGTTTTGCCAAAACGCGGTCGAACCCAAAACACGGCCGCGGAACCGAACCCAAAACCAAAACACAAAACCCGAAAAATTTCAAGTGCACATCTCTAGAGGGGTCAGTAATGCAGTGATGGTTATAGAAATGTCAGTGATGTAGTGTAGGGTATAGAGGGGTCAGTTATGTAGTGTGGGGTAAAGAGGGGTCAGTAAAGATACTAAGCTGAAGTACTTAGAACACTTCTTGAATTAAGACACAACCTGCAAGAAAAAGTATGCAATATGGGTGAAAAGGCAAATGTCAGAGGTCTGATACAAGTGACCAGCTCCACACCTTGCACCACATAGCGTTATGTTAAACTGGGATATGTTCTTTTTTGGTGTGTGTGTGTGTGTGTGTGTGGGGGGGGGGGGGGGGGGGTGCCAAAGGAAATTTTTGCCATTGGCTCCTTTGGTCTAGAACCAGCCCTGATCACAAAATATTTTTGTCTGAGCAGACTGGACACTGATCAGCGTTGGCTCATTCTCAGCCCCCCGCCCAGCCTCTGCTGCCAACAGACTGCTATTAGCTAGTTAACCTTCTGCCTTCCCTATCTATGACACAGACTGCTGCTAATGCTACCAGAATGTTCCCAGTGGCTTCACACCAACAGTGAATCCCAGCCGATGATGTAGGGCAGCGTGTGGGGGAGGGGGTCAGTTGCTGTGGCTCCAACATGGTAACCGCCAATGGACTGCAATGCTTTATCGAAAGGGGGGGCGCCAGTCCCTTACTTTGCCAGGGGCGCTTGGACCCCTAGCTACACCTCTGTTGACCCTAACCGATACCCCTAAACTAACCATAATTTCTGCAGTAAAAATCCATGTTTCTATGTATATAGGGGGTCATTCCGAGTTGATCGCTTGCTGCCGTTGTTCGCTGCATAGCAATCAGTTGAAAAAAAATGGCTAATCTGTGCATGCGCATGCTCCGTAATGTGCATGCGCATCGTACGGGTACAAAGTCCATTGTGGTTTTGCACTAGTTCTAACGATTATTCCAATCACAGAACAGGCCACAAGGAGATTGACAGAAAGAGGGCGTTTCTGGGTGTCAACTGACCGTTTTCAGGGAGTGCTTGGAAAAATGCAGGCGTGGCAGAAGAAATGCAGACGTGGCTGGGCATTCGCTGAATGGGTGTGTGACATCAAAAGCCGTCCCTCGGTTGTTAGAATCAACGCACACGAAGTGTAACTACAGTGCTGGTCTTATTTTGAAACGATTTTGCAGGCGCTCTGCTACTCAAGTATTCGCACTTCTCCAAAGTGAATATACACTCTCCAGTGGGCAGCGACAATGCGTTTGCATGGCTGCTAAAAACTGCTAGCGAGCAATCAACTCAGAATGACCCCCATAGTGTATTGCAAGAAAATATATGTAAATCCAATGGTACCGTAAGTGCGGTATATACTCGCACTTCTTTGCGGGGTGAGAACATCTCCCCTAAGTGAAGTCTGCCCTATGAATAGAGTTTGTGTGATCCCTGTGCAGCAGTCACAGAAAGGGTTCATCTCTGCAGTTTGTCACTCAAATTACATTGCTGCATTTTTTCTAGAAGTGGATCTGAGAGCTGTTACCCGCAGACCAGCTACAATAATTATCCTGGGTACTCACTAGACCAGTGGTTCTCAAACTGCACCCTGGGGTGCCTCAGGACACTTGCAGGGGTGCCTTGGATTGGTGGTCCAGGACCAATTCAAAATATTTGTAGTTAGTGTTATAGGCAAAACCAGTGCTGTTGGCTGGCAATCATAACATATGTGCACAAGCAGAAGCAAATCCTGTCCCCTACCAAAGGGCCAGTGCTAGGGTGTTTGGCGCCTCCCTGCAAACTATTAATTTGGGCCCTCTCTCCAATACTTAATAAAGGGACAGTGCGAACCTTAAAAAAAGAAGGTGTGGTATCACAAGGAAGGGGCATGGCCACACAATAGCACCCCAAATCAAAATACGCCACACAGTAGCACTATCTTATTGTCATTACACCGCATGTAATAATAATAATAATAATAATAATAATAATAATACCCACAGTCGCAGTGCCCTTTATACACATAACCACCATATCAGTGCAGCTTACACACATAATGCCAACAGTAGCAGTGCCCCTTCTACACATGCCCACGGTGGCAATCCTTTACATGGCAAATATCAACCTGGTTTTGCCATGTAATGGATTGCCACTTTAAAAACAAACAATCAAACAAACAAAAAAAAAAAACAACAGGAAAAAACACAAAATCTCTCACTTTCTGATTCTCACACCCTATTACATTCCTCCCTATATATTTAAATGTTTCTATTACTGTATGTTCCCTCTTCCCTTCTCCAAACTATACACATCAACATTTTTTAGTATTTCCAGGTAAGTTTTGTGATGTAGGCCATGCACAATTTTAGTTGCCCTAATGTATTTACAGCCTTCTGGAGATATGGCTTCTGGAACTGAACACAGGATTCTAAATGTGGCTGTACCAAGGACCTATACAGTGGCATTACAGGTTGAGTATCCCTTATCCAAAATGCTTGGGACCAGAGGAATTTTGGATATCGGATTTTTCTGTATTTTGGAATAATTGCATACCATAACGAGATATTATGGTGATGGGACCTAAATCTAAGCACAGAAGGCATTTATGTTTCATATACACCTTATACACACAGCCTGAAGGTCATTTTAGCCAATATTTTTTATAACTTTGTGCATTAAACAAAGTGTGTGTACATTCACAGAATTCATTTATGTTTCATATACACCTTAAACACACAGTCTGAAGTTCATTTAATACAATATTTTTAATAACTTTGAGTATTAAACAAAGTTTGTGTACACTGAGCCATCAAAACACAAAGGTTTCACTATCTCAGTCTCACTCAAAAAAGTCCGTATTTCGGAATATTCCGTATTTCGGAATATTTGGATATGGGATACTCAACCTGTATTACTTTTTTCTGCTACTGGTTCTTTAACCTATGCAAACAAGCATCTGACTTGCCTTTCCTATTGCTTTGTTACATTGCTCACCTGAAATAGTAATACTTAGATAGCTTTCCTCTTGCCATTATAATGTCCTTAATATTATAGTTAGCCTTTGCATTTTTGAGACGTGTATGATTTTGCATTTTTTGGCATTAAATGTTGCCATGTTCTTGACCATTCCTCTAGTCCAGGGGCGGAACTGCCAGAGACAACGGAGTCAGTTGCCGCCGGGCTCCAGCCCTAAAGGGGCTTCCTCCATTGCCCCCCGGCTGTTACGTGCCCTTCCTACTAAATAGACAAAGGCGCTACCAGCAGGGTCTCGCAGTTTGTACATTCCATGCCGTAACACCCTTCTTTCCACCTTCACAATGAAGCTATTGGTACTTTGCAAAAAAAAAATTATTAGCATTGCAACTCAGCAGATCAATGCAGTGTGCAGCCACACACTCCATATATCTGCTCAGCCACAAAGCTGATTATTTCTTCACAAAGTACAAGGTGAGCTCCAAATAGAATTCTCTAGCTTAGATTATACCTTTCTATGCAAGGGTAAATAGCTCAATTGTTTGACTGCAATGCCACAGGAAATGGTTTGGATCCAAGACAGTGTGACTGAATAATAAAGAAACCTTAAGATGAGTTCATGAATGTTGTATAAGTATTAGTGAGAGAAGGGGTCAGGAGCATGCTAGGCTGCAAAAAATAAGGTAGGCTGCAAGTGAAAGTAATGATCTCCTATATATTTTCCCAGATCTGTCACTCTGTGTGGCTAACTCTGGGGGAAGTCACAGCAATGGGCGGAGACGGCATCTGCAGGACGATACACCAGTGCCAGCAGCAGACCGTAACAAAGTGACAGATCAGGGAGAATATATAGGAGGTAGGGAGGTGGCCATGGTACATGGCTGGCCAAGGGACACTAGCTCATGTACCCCTTTACCACTGAGGCTGGCCACCAAGGATGGACCTGTCACCAGTGCACATGCAATAACCTCTTCTGCTGCCCTCTTTGCAACTCAGATTGCCCAGTGCTCCCCTTCGCTAACAGTCCACAAAGTTTCCCCATCTCACGATCTGCCTCCTCACCCCCACTTTCATCTCTACAGCACACGCGCATATCATACAAGATCCCATCATGCGTACGTAGGTCTGAAATGCAAGAGGGAGGTTGGGGGGAGATTGGCATGCGCCAGCAACACCACACAGCTCACTGTGACCACAGTGGAGAGGCGCTGCAACAGGACAATACACCAACCTCGGAGCAAGGAACTGCGTCGGTCAGGAGGAGAACTATTTCAATAGCATAAAAAGGTTAATGCGTCCCACCCTATGGACACCAGACTCATCAAGTCACTGTTGCCAGAGTCTCATACAATGACTCTGAACCTCTAAGCACACTATTTGACTGTCCACACCCTGCTGTGCCTATTACCCATCTCCTCCACCACCCTCAACACTGACCCACACATCATTCACCCACAGAGATACAATAAAGGTAGTTTGGATAAATTAGCTAAATGAAATGGATTTAACCAATTTATCTAAATGACCATTTTTGGATGTTTTCCAGTGTTTGTGAGCAAATGGTCAATTGTCATTTGCTGCCACATATTAGCATAATTTTGTTTCAACTAGAAAAAAAAAATTTGACAGATAATCTAAGTGTGGATCCAGTTTAAAGGTCCGTATTCACGGCCCGATTTTGGGGAGAGATGTGTGCTGAGCGAACTGCTCAGCACACATCTCTGCCCCCGCTCAGCACAGCGTGATGTGTGCTGAGCGTACGGGGGGTGGGGGGGGGGGCGCTCATTTCACCCCCTGTGTAGGGCATTCTGTGTGTATCCAGTTTAACAGGTGTGAGCATCATACAACTACTGACTTGCGAGTAACTATACAGCAGCTCCATACCTTGTGACTTGAAGAAACACCAGTTAACCCCGGGAATGCTGCAGTCAAAGCAACAATTCCTCTTCTTACATTCCGCTGCACTTATTGTGGGGTAGCCGCAATCCCTTCTGCTGTACGGTTCCACATTACATTGTTTCTTGTCACTTCCTGTTGATGCAGTAAGGAAACATCCAGGAATTACAGCAGCTTAGTTTTTTTTTTAACTGGGGCAATTTAGCTAGATCACAGGGCAATTTAGCTCCTTTGGTCCTTTTTTAGGACCAGTTAATCAGACAGTTGAGCAAACTGAAAAACAGCTAACAGGAAATTTCCACTTAAATGGTATTTTCTAATCTTATCTGACCATGACTAAGAATAAAGGATACACAAGATAAACTCTTAGAGCCATGGACCTTATCCATGTTTAAGCTCCATCAAATCTGTAATCAATAGCACTACATGCTCCCACTTTACCACTGTACTATATACTCTACCTGTGTTTTTAAGGTAAAAACACCATTTAACCCCAGTGACACTTGAATTAAAGCAGCAGCCTCTGGAATAGCATTCCTTAGCATTAATCCCAGGAAATCTGCAATCTTCACGCTCTTTGATAGCCATGCTACATTGCTGTTTACTTGGATGGAGCAGAGAGCACAACATCAGGACATAGGAAATATTACAATGCATGATAAGAAAGGTGTGAGCTCTACAGCAAGGCCTCTAACCCTTTGCCAGTGCCAAATACATAGGGCTTAACTCAGATCTGATCACAGCAGCAAATTTATTAGCTAAAACCATGTACACTGCAGGGGGGGGGGTGTATAATATGTGCAGAGAGAGTTAGATTTTGGTGCGGTGTATTCAAACTGAAATCTAAATTGCAGTGTAAAAACAAAACAGCCAGTATTTACCCTGCACACAAACAATATAACCCACCTAAATCTCTCTGCAAATGTTATATCTGCCCCCCCCCCAACCCTGCAGTGCACATGGTTTTGCCCACTAGCTAACAAATTTGCTGCATCTGGGAATTACAGCAGCTTAATATTTCTTTTTACAGAAGGTTCAGCAAATTAAATTATTTAGTGAAATACTGTAATCATAACAGTTACAGGGATATTGTAGGTAGATTTATTGTCAGTGGATAAATGTAAAAATTAAACCCTTAGGCATAGTTCCAAAATGCTGTCATTGCAATCCAGATTTTAAGGATATCATGCTTGAGCACAGGTGACTTAATTAGAACTTCGGTCAATGTGAATTAACCATTGGACTCAACCATGGTTATCCTTAAAACCCAGGGGTCTATTTAAGATCGATCTTAATCGATGTTGGGCTTCCAGGTTGAAAAAAGAACACACATTTACTAACATTTTAAAATTTATATAAAAAATCATCTGTTCGTAAATGCAGTGCACATGGTTTTGCCCAACTGCTAACAAAAATCCTGCTGCGATCAACTCAGAATTACCCCCCATGGCCCTCATTCCGAGTTGTTCGCTCGCAAGCTGCTTTTAGCAGCATTGCACACGCTAAGCTGCCGCCTACTGGGAGTGAATCTTAGCATCTTAAAATTGCGAACGAAAGATTTGCAATATTGCGATAAGACATCTCTGTGCAGTTTCTGAGTAGCTCGAGACTTACTCTGCCAGTGCGATCAGTTCAGTGCTTGTCGTTCCTGGTTTGACGTCACAAACACACCCAGCGTTCGCCCAGACACTCCTCCGTTTCTCCAGCCACTCCCGCGTTTTTCCCAGAAACGGTAGCATTTTTTCCCACACGCCCCTAAAACGGCCTGTTTCCGCCCAGAAACACCCACTTCCTGTCAATCACATTACGATCACCAGAACGATGAAAAAACCGTGAGTAATATTCCTAACTGCATAGCAAATTTACTTGGCGCAGTCGCAGTGTGAACATTGCGCATGCGCATTAAGCGGAAAATCGCTGCGATGCGAAGAAAATTACAGAGCGAACAACTCGGAATGACCACCTATGTGCACTGCAGGGAAGGCAGATTTAACATGTGCAGAGAGAGTTAGATTTGGGTGTGGTGTGTTCAATCTGCAATCTAATTTGCAGTGTAAAAATAAAGCAGTCAGTATTTACCCTGCACAGAAACAAAATAACTCACCCAAATCTAACTCTTTCTGCACATGTTATATCTGCCTCCCCTGCAGTACACATGGCTTTGCCCAACTGCTAACAAAATTCCTGCTGCGATCAACTTGGAATTACCCCCATCGATTGATGTTTTCACACTGCTCGTGTATATAAGACATAGGGCCTAATTCAGTTTGGATCGTAATACGCGTTCCAACCGCAAAAACTATGAAGAGGATGGGGGCATATACGCAGGGTCCATCCTGTGCGTGTGCCTACATTTTCTCCGGGTGCCCCGCAGAAAATGCGAATGCCTCTGCCTGTCAATCAGTAGAGGGCGTACCTTCGCAGGTATATCGCGATCATGAGCCATGTCTCCCATTTTTGTCATTATAGGTGCTCTGTGAGCTGCTGGCCATGCCCCAGCCCCTCTGTCTCCCGTGAATAGAGATTGAGGCTTATTCAGACCAGATCGCTTCAATTTATTTTCACCCAGCGGGCAATCTGGTTTGCACTGCACATGCGTATGCGCCACAATGCGTAAGTGCGACGGTCCGGAGATCACAAGAAGATTGACAAGAAGAGGGTGTTTGTGTGGGTGGCAACTGAATGTTTCTAGGGAGTGTCCGGAAAAACACTGGAGGGACCCGGCGTTTTGTGGGAGGATTTGTGACGTCACCTCAATGGCTGAGTAAGTGCTGAGCTGTGCAGCTCTTGTGCACATGTGATCACACACCTGCACAGCAAATTTTCCCTTCCGCTGTAGGCGACAACTACCTGATTACAGGGATGCAAAAAACACACCCTAGCGATCAGGTCTGAATTACCCACAATGTGCATATTTGCAGAGCAACAAGCTACAGGGAGCCTTCCACCCCCCCCCCCTTCCCCATGGGAAGGGGGGGGGTTGTTTGGGTTAGCTGGACATTCCCCAAAAAAGTGACTGTCCTGCAAAAATTGGGATAGTTGGGAGGTATGTTCAAATACATTTATTGTTTTGCATGCAGGGTAAATACTGGCTTCTTTGACATTTAGCCACAAATGCTGCACAGCTGAATTACAGTATTACACTGCAATTAACAGTTATGCTAGGACATTCCCCCTCCCAAATCTACCTCTCTCTGCATGTTACATCTGTCCCACAGTGGCGTGCGGTGAGGTCAGTGGCTAGTGAGGCACTACAGCCATAATGTCCGCCGAATCCTGCCGATGACCCTTAGCCAATGCCCGCTACTGCCTCTGAGCCGATACCCGCTGCCACCGCCAATGGCTTACAAACTCGCCCACAATCAACTGACCCAGCCCTCCACCACTAATTTCTATCTCAGTCCGATGCCGCCAATGCCCGCTGCCTGCCTGCTCATTGTTCTCGTTATATATTATAAATTTTTAAAGAAAAAAAAAAATGAGTGTTTGGGACTGGGAAGGGTGAGGGAGGAGGACATGAATGCAATTTTGTTGTCCAGGGCTTCCATTAACTTAAAGGAGAAGGGTCTGAATGGGTTAAAAAAAATGCGTGAGGTCCCCCCTCCTTAGTATAACCAGCCTCGGGCTCTTTGAGCCGGTCCTGGTTATTTAAATACTGGGGGAAAAATTGGACAGGGGTTCCCCGTATTTAGACAACCAGCACCGGGCTCTTAGACCGGTCCAGTTTCCAAAAATACGTGGGACAATTGATGTAGGGGTCCCCCATATTTTTAAAACCAGCACCGGGCTCCACTAGCCAGAGAGATAATGCCACAGCCGGGGGACACTTTTATGTAGGTCCCTGCGGCCCTGGCATTACCCCTCCAACTAGTCACCCCTGGCCGGGGTTCCCTGGAGGAGTGGGGACCCCTTAAATCAAGAGGTTCCTCCCCTCGAGGCACCCAAGGGCCAGGGGTGAAGCCCGAGGCTGTCCCCAGCACCCCTGGGTGGTGGGTGTCGGGCTGATAGCCATGTGTGTAAAAAAAGAATATTGTTTTTTCGTTGTGGAACTAC
Organism: Pseudophryne corroboree; assembly: GCF_028390025.1. Classification (NCBI taxonomy): domain Eukaryota; kingdom Metazoa; phylum Chordata; class Amphibia; order Anura; family Myobatrachidae; genus Pseudophryne; species Pseudophryne corroboree. Next base: position 20,832 of record NW_026970164.1, read on the forward strand.
AAGGCCCAGCAAGCCTCCCCCGCTTGCTGGTACTTGGAGAACCTCAAGTACCAGCAGGCGGGGAAATAATGGGCTTGCTGGTACCTGTAGTTCTACAACAACAACAAATACCCAAATAAAAACACAAACACACACAGCGTGACAGTAAAATTATTGAGACAGGCTGTAGCATGTAACCCTATAAAAGTGATGGATTGGGTGACTATTACAATACCCACTGTTGCTGTCTGAAAAATGATGGATTTATAGATTGCTCTGCCGAGACATGTTTTTTTCTAAAATGCACCACAGGTATGGATGGATAGTATACTTGACGACACAGAGGTAGGTAGAGCAGTGGCCTACTGTACCGTACTGCTATATATTATATTATTTATTATTATTATTATCCTTTATTTATATGGTGCCACAAGGGTTCCGCAGTGCCCAATTACAGAGTACATAAACAAATCATCAAACAGGAAAACAGCAACTTACAGTTGACGACAATATAGGACAAGTACAGGGTAAATAAACATAGCTACATCAGCAGATGACACTGGAATAAGTATCAGGTGGCAGAAGACTGCTGAATTTGGTGCAGCTGAAGGATATTAAAGTAATAAAAGAGTAAGCACATGAGGGAAGAGGGCCCTGCTCATGAGAGCTTACATTCTAAAAGGGAGGGGTAGACAGACAGGGGTGAGACAGATGGGGTACATATAGAGCATGGAACAGAGGTTTAGGATGAGATTTGGCTGGGTTTGGTGAAGAAGTGGGTCTTGAGAGCCCGTTTGAAGTTTTGTAGAGAGGTGGAGAGTCTGAGGGGGAGAGGTAGGGAATTCCAGAGAAGTGGTGCAGCACGTGAAAAATCTTGGAGGTAGGAGTGGGAGGAAGTAATCCGTAGGCAGGAGAGTCGGTGTGCATTAGCAGAGCGAAGAGGACGGGTGGGAGTGTAAAGCGAGATAAGATCAGAGATGTAGATGGGAGAGGAGTGGGTGAGGGCTTTGTAAGCAAGTGTGAGAAGCTTGAAATGGATTCTGAAAGGGAAGGGGAGCCAGTGAAGGACTAGTAAGAGAGGAGAGGTGGACGTAGTGCGTTTGGTGAGGAAAATGAGCCGGGCAGCAGCATTGAGGATAGATTGGAGTGGAGAGAGGTATTTGTCAGGAATGCCAGTCAGGAAGAGATTACAGCAGTCCAGTCTGGAGATGACCAGTGAGTGGATAAGAGTCTTAGTAGCATCCTGGGTCAGAAAGGGTCTGATCCTGGAAATATTTTTTAGATGAAAACGGCAGGTTTGTGAGAGGTGCTGAATGTGTGGTTTGAAGGAGAGGGAGGAGTCATGGATTACTCCAAGACAGCGCGCTTGGGGGGTAGAGGAGATAGTAGTGCCATCAATAGATAATGAGATTGTAGGAGGTGAGATTATGCGGGAGGGAGGGAAGATGATCAGCTCGGTCTTAGACATGTTAAGTTTAAGAAAGCGCTGGGACATCCAGGAAGAGATAGCAGAGAGACAGTTGGAGATACGAGTGAGGAGAGTAGGGGAGAGGTCTGGAGAGGAAAGATAGATTTGAGTGTCATCAGCATAGAGATGATATTGGAAACCAAAAGAACTAATGAGCTTACCTAGTGAGGACGTATAGAGAGAGAAGAGAAGAGGACCAAGGACAGAACCTTGGGGTACCCCTACAGTTAGTGGAAGTGAGGGGGAGGTGGAGTCATGAGAGGAGACAGAGAATGAACGGTCAGAAAGGTAGGATGACAACCAAGAGAGGGCAGTGTTACGCAGACCAATGGAGTGAAGGATTTGCAGTAGGAGAGGATGGTCCACAGTGTCAAAAGCAGCAGAGAGATCAAGTAGAATAAGTAGAGAGTAATGTCCCTTAGATTTAGCAGCATGGAGGTCTTTGCATACTTTTGTAAGGGCAGTTTCAGTGGAGTGGAGAGGACGGAAGCCAGACTGGAATGGGTCAAGCAGTGAGTGTGAGGAAAGAAAGGAAGTAAGGCGGTTGTAGACAATACGCTCAAGGAGTTTGGAGGCAAAAGGGAGGAGAGAGATGGGTCGGTAGTTGGAGAGAGTGTTTGGATCAAGGGTAGGTTTTTTAAGAATAGGAGAGATGAGAGCGTGCTTGAAGGCAGAGGGGACAGTGCCTGATGAGAGGGAGAGATTGAGAAGGTGGGAAAGATGGGAACAAGCAGAAGAAGAGAGGTGGCAAAGGAGGCGGGAGGGGATAGGGTCAAGTGGGGAGGTGGTGAGGGGACAGGAACGAATGAGGGCCATGACTTCCTCTCCAGATGCATGGGAGAAAGATGACAGAGTTGGTGCGAGGGATGGGGAGGGTTGGTAAGGGATGGGAGAAGGCTGGTTACTGATAGTCTGGTGTGATGTGATGTCCTGACGTATGGAGTCAATTTTGGATGTGAAGTAAGTGGCAAAGTCAAGAGCAGAGAGTGAGGAAGGGAGACGAGGTGGAGGTGGGCAGAGGAGTGAGTTGAGAGTGGCAAAGAGGCGCCGGGGGTTGGAAGACTGGGAGGAGATGAGGTTCTTGAAGTATGACTGTTTAGCAAGAGAAAGGGCAGCACTGAAGGATGAGAGCATAAGTTTGAAATGGAGGAAGTCTGCCTTAGAGCGTGATTTCCTCCAGTGTCGCTCAGCAGTACATGAGCATTTTTGCAGATATCTGGTGCATTTGGTGTGCCAGGGTTGAGGTGTTAATTTGCAAGGGTGAATAGTGGTTGGTGGAGCAACAGAGTCAAGAGCAGAAGTAAGGGAAGCATTGTATGTGGAAGTGGCTTGTTCAGGGCATGAGAGAGAGAGAATAGGAGAGAGAAGTGAGTCAAACAGAGAGGAAAGGAATGTGGTGTCAATAGCTTCAATGTTACGCTTAGTGATGGTAGCCTTAGGAGGTAGAGATGGGGAAGTCGAGAGAGATAGGTTGAAGGAGAGCAGGTGGTGGTCAGAGAGGGGAAATGGGGAGTTGGAAAAATCAGAAATATCACAGCGGTGAGTGAAGACCAGATCCAGTGAGCTCCCATTCACATGGGAGGGTGAGGAGGTCCACTGGGAGAGACCAAGTGAAGAGGTGAGGTTAAGGAGTTTAGAGGCAGGGGATTGTGTGGGGATGTCAATAGGGATGTTGAAATCGCCTAGGATAATGGTGGGAATGTCAGAAGAGAGGAAGTGAGGAAGCCAGGAAGCAAAGTTGTCGATGAATTTGGAAGCAGTGCCAGGGGGGCGGTAAATGACAGCTACTCTAAGATTGACTGGTTGGAAGAGGCATATGGCGTGGACCTCAAATGTAGAGAATATAAGGGATGGTTCTGGTGGTATGAGTTGGTAGGAGTAACTAGAAGGTAAAAGGACCCCAACACCACCCCCATGGCGACCCCCAGGTCGGGGTGTGTGTGTGAATGTAAGGCCCCCAGCAGAGAGAGCAGCAGCAGAAGTAGTGTCAGAGGGCATAATCCAAGTTTCAGTAATGGCTAGTAGGTGTAGGGAATTGGAAATGAAAAGGTCATGAGTGGGGACCAGTTTGTTACAAACAGATCTGGCATTCCAGAGGGCACAGGATAGGGGGTATGAGTTTGTGGGAGAGATGTGAATTAGATTTTCAGGGTTGCTGTAGCGATGAGGTGGGATTAACTTTGAGGGCAGGGATGATGAGAGAGTAGTGATGGTACGGGTGCCTGAGCTAGGAGGGGAAACTGCAGGAGGTGGGCAGGGAGGGAGGTCAGTGTGATGTGGATGGGGGTGTGGGGAGGTGACAGGGAAGGGAGAGAGGGAGCAGGGCTGAGTTGTGGGGTAGCAGGACCATGGGGCAGAGGTGAATGAAAGTGGGGTAACAGGAAAGGTGGGGGAAGGAAACAGAGGGATGGAGGGGAGACAGAGGAGGGGAGAGAGGAGGAGTTGGAGGAGACTAGTGGGGAAGGATAAAGATACATTATTAGGTAGACACTGAGTGATGTGAGGAGTATAAGAAAACCTTGACATAGTGTTAAGTAGGTAAATAGGTTGAAGTAGTGGAAGTAGGAGAGGAGACTGTAAGGCAATCCGAGCAGAAGAATTGCAGAAATGCAGGTGAGAAAAGCAGTGTAGGCTCAAGGGGTGTAGATTTAGTATGAAATGAGTCAAAAGCGTAGATAAAGTGGGTGCAGAAATGTATTTGGAGTGTAAGAAATGAAAGGATTGTGAGAGGTTTAAGAAGCAATGGTAATTATGTTAGATGTTTTAAGTGTTTGCAGGTAAAATTGCATTGGTGCAGCTGTGCTTATAAAACAAAATTACAATAATACAGATACAGGCATTTGTAGGTGAAATGGATGGTTTATGAAATGTCCAAGTAAGGTAGTTCTGTGCTATGTAATCAGATGCAACAATCAGGAGGTGAGTGATCTGAGGAGTAAGTGACTCACATTTGTTATTAGTTCTTCAGTTTTCTTTGCTTTGTTAGATTGGTGTGCTTCTGTTTTCCTTCTTTTTCACTTCAATTGAACGCTGATTGAACACTGCTGTTATGTGTCAATTTTATCACGCTTTGATAAAAATGCACGCTTAGATCAATAAATGCACAGCCAAATGGCTTTGCACAGCCTACACCATTGGACTTAAGTAGAAGACTATTACAAGTGAAACCAATAATTGAAATCTGTAACCACACCCCACCCCCTCAAATGCCAGGCAATAAATTACCTTAAAAACAACAACCAGGCATTCCACAAAGATTAAACTGGGTCTATATCATTCAAAACTTTAAAAAAGTACTTCAAAATCACATACTATGCAATAATGTTTCAATTTGCATAACCCAGCAGAATTAGCTTTGCATATATAGATATAGTGCAGCAGAATATATTGGTGGTTGTAGTCAATTGTAATTACCTGTAGGTGACAAGAAGAGAAGAAACGTCAATTCACAATCGATATCAGCTGAAGATAAATAAACGCTGATTGAACGCTGCTGTTATGTGTCAATTTTATCACGCTTTGATAAAAATGCACGCTTAGATCAATAAATGCACAGCTAAACGGCTTTGCACAGCCTACACCATTGGACTTAAGTAGAAGACTATTACAAGTGAAACCAATAATTGAAATCTGTAACCACACCCCACCCCCTCAAATGCCAGGCAATAAATTACCTTAAAAACAACCAGGCATTCCACAAAGATTAAACTGGGTCTATATCATTCAAAACTTTAAAAAAGTACTTAAAAATCACATACTATGCAATATTGTTTCAATTTGCATTACCCAGCAGAATTAGCTTTGCATATATAGATATAGTGCAGCAGAATATATTGGTGGTTGTAGTCAATTGTAATTACTCAGCAGAATTAGCTTTTCATATATAGATATAGTGCAGCAGAATATATTGGTGGTTGTAGTCAATTGTAATTACCCAGCAGAATTAGCTTTGCAAATATAGATATAGTGCAGCAGAATATATTGGTGGTTGTAGTCAATTGTAATTACCCAGCAGAATTAGCTTTGCATATATATAGTGCAGCAGAATATATTGGTGGTTGTAGTAAATTGTAATTACCCAGCAGCAGCTCTACTGCACTCAACATCACCAGTGCTCACAATATATATAATGCTATATACTATGCCATAGTGGTGCTTACTATATAACACCTCCTACTGCGTTCCCCCTGGCAATGAGCATGACACCCAGAGAGTGAAACCCCTGGCAATGAGCATGACACCCAGCACGTGAAACTCTTAGCATTGAGCAGTTTTTGTAAAAGTAATTAGAAGCTTTACTGTAGGGCATAGTGTATCACAGATATTGTGGTGAGTGACATAATATGTTCCAAAGGGCATTAATGTGTGGGGCTTAACATGGTGGAAATTACTGTACTTTTTTCCCTGTGGTGGCCAAGGTCTGTTGGTGCAGGGTCAAGAACTGGGGTGTAAGGTAGTCTTTGCCTGCAAGGCTACGCTCATTTTATGGAGACCATACCCATACATTTAAGTGTGGCATATACCTGCGCTTGCTCGCGGGGTGAGAACATCTCCCTAATTGAATTCAGCGATATGAATAGAGGTTGTGCAGCAGCCACAGAAAGGGTTAATCTCTGCAGCTTGTCACTAAATTACATTGTTGCAATTTTAGCTGGGAGCTGCAATAATTACTCTAATACATAACACAGCCAACACTTCTATATTCACACAATATACTGCATGGTGAATATAGCAGTGGGTTGCAGAGAAAAAAAATATGCTGGCAAAAAAATCCAATTGAGTGATTAAACAGCTCTTCATTTTCTGGCTTTATTTTTATGCTAACAAATTTGTTCTCTGAAAAGTGTCCACAAAGCCAAGTATCTGATTAACACCTTTGTAGGGATGGTTTTTCACCTATTACTAAATTAAACTTGCTTCATTGGAAAGGCAGCAAGATGCATCGTCATTTCAATATCTACTGAAATAATACAGGTTGACACCAGGAAACATTAACGCCACTGCATCCTTGCTGCTTTCTCATGTGGAAGTCTGTTTAATGTGAAAACAAGGTGATATCTAATTAGCACACAGGTAAGGAATTAAGAAAATCTTTATTTAAGGGTGAAGATGTTTCTCACAAAATTGTTACCCCAATGCATCATTGAAATTCAAGCTGGAAAGATGATTTTAATATATCACTTGTACATTTTGTATTGCTCTTCTGGTGACAATGTAGTTTGTTTTTGTCAATTACCATTTTAATAATAGGGTAAAGAAAATTAAGTGAATTTTTGAAAGAAAACAATACTGTCAATATACTATTAAACAAATTAAAATGGTAAAAGTTATTGTACTTTAAGTAAAAATAAAAGAGTTAAAATATCAATCCCAATTTTGGATTACTTTAATTAAAAAAAAATGCATATAGCAGAGGATAGTTTCAATCTGCCTACCTTTGGGTTATCGGCCCAGCATGCTTCCATTGCAGTACTCTGCTGCACATGTAAGTGCAAGAGATCCTGAAGCACTCACTCATCATGGGAAAGTACCAATGTGTTTCTTCGTTGGTTGATGGAAGAAACATCTTACAAAAACTCTCCAGATTATTGACTTTTTAAAGTTTTTCTAGGAAACGTTCTAGATGAATGCTTATTAGCCTTTGTCAGTATGTACTTTTTGCAAAGTGTCTCTGTGGCGCAATCGGTTAGTGTGTTCGGCTATTAACCAAAAGGTTGGTGGTTCAATCCCACCCAGGGATGTAATTGGCCTTGTGATCGGATTTTGGTGATATTTAAGTAGACAAGTCAAAATTTCAAACCCCCTGTTATGGTGTGGGTACCTGGCCTTCCCTGATGTAATCAGAGTTAGATTTGATTCAGTGATTTTATAAAAACAGCTAGGAAGCACAATTTAGCAGTAGGTTGCAGAGAAAAAAAATATGCTGGCAGAAAAATCCAATTGAGTGATTAAACAGCTCTTCATTTTCTGGCTTTATTTTTATGCTAACAAATTTGTTCTCTGAAAAGTGTCCACAAAGCCAAGTCTCTGATTAACACCTTTGTAAGGATGGTTTTTCACCTATTACTAAATTAAACTTGCTTCATTGGAAAGGCAGCAAGATGCATCCTCATTTCAATGTCTACTGAAATAATACAGGTTGACACCAGGAAACATTAACGCCACTGCATCCTTGCTGCTTTCTCATGTGGAAGTCTGTTTAATGTGAAAACAAGGTGATATCTAATTAGCACACAGGTAAGGAATTAAGAAAATCTTTATTTAAGGGTAAAGATGTTTCTCACAAAATCGTTGCCCCAATGCATCATTGAAATTCAACCTGGAAAGATGATTTTAATATATCACTTGTACATTTTGTATTGCTCTTCTGGTGACAATGTAGTTTGTTTTTGTCAATTACCATTTTAATAATAGGGTAAAGAAAATTAAGTGGATTTTTGAAAGAAAACAATACTGTCAATATACTATTAAAACAAATTAAAATGGTAAAAGTTATTGTACTTTAAGTAAAAATAAAAGAGCAAAAATATCCATCCCAGTTTTGGATTACTTTAATTAACAAAAAAAATGCATATAGCAAAGGATAGTTTCAATCTGCCTACCTCTGGGTTATGGGCCCAGCATGCTTCCATTGCAGTACTCTGCTGCACATGTAAGTGCAAGAGATCCTGAAGCACTCACTCATCATGGGAAAGTACCAATGTGTTTCTTTGTTGGTTGATGGAAGAAACATCTTACAAAAACTCTCCAGATTATTGACTTTTTAAAGTTTTTCTAGGAAACGTTCTAGATGAATGCTTATTAGCCTTTGTCAGTATGTACTTTTTGCAAAGTGTCTCTGTGGCGCAATCGGTTAGTGTGTTCGGCTATTAACCAAAAGGTTGGTGGTTCAATCAGACCCAGGGATGTAATTGACCTTGTGATCGGATTTTGGTGATATTTAAGTAGACAAGTCAAAATTTCAAAACCCCTCTTATTGTGTAGGGTACCTAGCCTTCTCTGATGTAATCAGTTAGATTTGATTCAGTGATTTTATAAAAACAGCTAGGAAGCACAATTTAGCAGTGGGTTGCAGAGAAAAAGAAATATGCTGGCAAAAAAATCCAATTGAGTGATTAAACAGCTCTTCATTTCTGGCTTTATTTTTATGCTAACAAATTTGTTCTCTGAAAAGTGTCCACAAAGCCAAGTCTCTGATTAACACCTTTGTAGGGATGGTTTTTCACATATTACTAAATTAAACTTGCTTCATTGGAAAGGCAGCAAGATGCATCCTCATTTCAATGTCTACTGAAATAATACAAGTTGACACCAGGAAACATTAACGCCACTGCATCCTTGCTGCTTTCTCATGTGGAAGTCTGTTTAATGTGAAAACAAGGTGATATCTAATTAGCACACAAGTAAGGAATTAAGAAAATCTTTATTTAAGGGTGAAGATGTTTCTCACAAAATCGTTGCCCCAATGCATCATTGAAATTCAAGCTGGAAAGATGATTTTAATATATCACTTGTACATTTTGTATTGCTCTTCTGGTGACAATGTAGTTTGTTTTTGTCAATTACCATTTTAATAATAGGGTAAAGAAAATTAAGTGGATTTTTGAAAGAAAACAATACTGTCAATATACTATTAAAACAAATTAAAATGGTAAAAGTTATTGTACTTTAAGTAAAAATAAAAGAGGCAAAATATCAATCCCAGTTTTGGATTACTTTAATTAACAAAAAAAAAATGCATATAGCAGAGGATAGTTTCAATCTGCCTACCTCTGGGTTATGGGCCCAGCATGCTTCCATTGCTGTACTCTGCTGCACATGTAAGTGCAAGAGATCCTGAAGCACTCACTCATCATGGGAAAGTACCAATGTGTTTCTTCGTTGGTTGATGGAAGAAACATCTTACAAAAACTCTCCAGATTATTGACTTTTTAAAGTTTTTCTAGGAAACGTTTTAGATGAATGCTTATTAGCCTTTGTCAGTATTTACTTCTGCAAAGTGTCTCTGTGGCGCAATCAGTTAGTGTGTACGGCTACTAACCAAAAGGTTGGTGGTTCAATCACACCCAGGGACGTAATTGACCTTGTGATCAGATTTTGGTGATCTTTAAGTAGACAAGTCAAAATTTCAAACCCCCTGTTATGGTGTAGGGTACCTGGCCTTCTCTGATGTAATCAGAGTTAGATTTGATTCAGTGATTTTATAAAAACAGCTAGGAAGCACAATTTAGCAGTGGGTTGCAGAGAAAAAGAAGTATGCTGGCAAAAAAATTCAATTGAGTGATTAAACAGCTCTTCATTTCTGGCTTTATTTTTATGCTAACAAATTTGTTCTCTGAAAAGTGTCCACAAAGCCAAGTCTCTGATTAACACCTTTGTAGGGATGGTTTTTCACATATTACTAAATTAAACTTGCTTCATTGGAAAGGCAGCAAGATGCATCCTCATTTCAATGTCTACTGAAATAATACAGGTTGACACCAGGAAACATTAACGCCACTGCATCCTTGCTGCTTTCTCATGTGGAAGTCTGTTTAATGTGAAAACAAGGTGATATCTAATTAGCACACAGGTAAGGAATTAAGAAAATCTTTATTTAAGGGTGAAGATGTTTCTCACAAAATCGTTGCCCCAATGCATCATTGAAATTCAAGCTGGAAAGATGATTTTAATATATCACTTGTACATTTTGTATTGCTCTTCTGGTGACAATGTAGTTTGTTTTTGTCAATTACCATTTTAATAATAGGGTAAAGAAAATTAAGTGGATTTTTGAAAGAAAACAATACTGTCAATATACTATTAAAACAAATTAAAATGGTAAAAGTTATTGTACTTTAAGTAAAAATAAAAGAGCAAAAATATCAATCCCAGTTTTGGATTACTTTAATTAACAAAAAAAATGCATATAGCAAAGGATAGTTTCAATCTGCCTATCTCTGGGTTATGGGCCCAGCATGCTTCCATTGCAGTACTCTGCTGCACATGTAAGTGCAAGAGATCCTGAAGCACTCACTCATCATGGGAAAGTACCAATGTGTTTATTCATTGGTTGATGGAAGAAACATCTTACAAAAACTCTCCAGATTATTGACTTTTTAAAGTTTTTCTAGGAAACGTTCTTGATGAATGCATATTAGCCTTTGTCAGTATGTACTTTTTGCAAAGTGTCTCTGTGGTGCAATTGGTTAGTGTGTAAGGCTATTAACCAAAAGATTGGTGGTTCAATCCCACCCAGGAACGTAATTGACCTTGTGATCAGATTTTGGTGATATTTAAGTAGACAAGTCAAAATTTCAAACCCCCCTCTTATTGTGTAGGGTACCTGGCCTTCTCTGATGTAATCAGAGTTAGATTTGATTCAGTGATTTTATAAAAAACAGCTAGGAAGCACAATTTAGCAGTGGGTTGCAGAGAAAAAAAATATGCTGGCAAAAAAATCCAATTGAGTGATTAAACAGCTCTTCATTTTCTGGCTTTATTTTTATGCTAACAAATTTGTTCTCTGAAAAGTGTCCACAAAGCCAAGTCTCTGATTAACACCTTTGTAGGGATGGTTTTTCACCTATTACTAAATTAAACTTGCTTCATTGGAAAGGCAGCAAGATGCATCCTCATTTCAATGTCTACTGAAATAATACAAGTTGACACCAGGAAACATTAACGCCACTGCATCCTTGCTGCTTTCTCATGTGGAAGTCTGTTTAATGCGAAAACAAGGTGATATCTAATTAGCACACAGGTAAGGAATTAAGAAAATCTTTATTTAAGGGTGAAGATGTTTCTCACAAAATCGTTGCCCCAATGCATCATTGAAATTCAAGCTGGAAAGATGATTTTAATATATCACTTGTACATTTTGTATTGCTCTTCTGGTGACAATGTAGTTTGTTTTTGTCAATTACCATTTTAATAATAGGGTAAAGAAATTTAAGTGGATTTTTGAAAGAAAACAATACTGTCAATATACTATTAAAACAAATTAAAATGGTAAAAGTTATTGTACTTTAAGTAAAAATAAAAGAGCCAAAATATCAATCCCAGTTTTGGATTACTTTAATTAAAAAAAAAAGCATACAGCAGAGGATAGTTTCAATCTGCCTACCTCTGGGTTATGAGCCCAGCATGCTTCCATTGCTGTACTCTGCTGCACATGTAAGTGCAAGAGATCCTGAAGCACTCACTCATCATGGGAAAGTACCAATGTGTTTCTTCGTTGGTTGATGGAAGAAACATCTTACAAAAACTCTCCAGATTATTGACTTTTTAAAGGTTTTCTAGGAAACGTTTTAGATGAATGCTTATTAGCCTTTGTCAGTATACACTTTCGTAAAGTGTCTCTGTGGCGCAATCAGTTAGTGTGTACGGCTATTAACTAAAAGGTTGGTGGTTCAATCCCACCCAGGGACGTAATTGACCTTGTTATCAGATTTTGGTGATCTTTAAGTAGACAAGTCAAAATTTCAAACCCCCTCTTATAGTGTAGGGTACCTGGCCTTCTCTGATGTAATCAGAGTTAGATTTGATTCATTGATTTTATAAAAACAGCTAGGATGCACAATTTAGCAGTGGTTTGCAGAGAAAAAAAATATGCTGGCAGAAAAATCCAATTGAGTGATTAAACAGCTCTTCATTTTCTGGCTTTATTTTTATGCTAACAAATTTGTTCTCTGAAAAGTGTCCACAAAGCCAAGTCTCTGATTAACACCTTTGTAAGGATGGTTTTTCACCTATTACTAAATTAAACTTGCTTCATTGGAAAGGCAGCAAGATGCATCCTCATTTCAATGTCTACTGAAATAATACAAGTTGACACTAGGAAACATTAACGCCACTGCATCCTTGCTGCTTTCTCATGTGGAAGTCTGTTTAATGCGAAAACAAGGTGATATCTAATTATCACACAGGTAAGGAATTAAGAAAATCTTTATTTAAGGGTGAAGATGTTTCTCACAAAATCGTTGCCCCAATGCATCATTGAAATTCAAGCTGGAAAGATGATTTTAATATATCACTTGTACATTTTGTATTGCTCTTCTGGTGACAATGTAGTTTGTTTTTGTCAATTACCATTTTAATAATAGGGTAAAGAAAATTAAGTGGATTTTTGAAAGAAAACAATACTGTCAATATACTATTAAAACAAATTAAAATGGTAAAAGTTATTGTACTTTAAGTAAAAATAAAAGAGCCAAAATATCAATCCCAGTTTTGGATTACTTTAATTAACAAAAAAAAAGCATATAGCAGAGGATAGTTTCAATCTGCCTACCTCTGGGTTATGGGCCCAGCATGCTTCCATTGCTGTACTCTGCTGCACATGTAAGTGCAAGAGATCCTGAAGCACTAACTCATCATGGGAAAGTACCAATGTGTTTCTTCGTTGGTTGATGGAAGAAACATCTTACAAAAACTCTCCAGATTATTGACTTTTTAAAGTTTTTCTAGGAAACGTTTTAGATGAATGCTTATTAGCCCTTGTCAGTACATACTTTTGCAATGTGTCTCTGTGGCGCAATCAGTTAGTGTGTACGGCTATTAACCAAAAGGTTGGTTGTTCAATCCCACCCAGGTACGTAATTGACCTTGTTATCAGATTTTTGTGATCTTTAAGTAGACAAGTCAAAATTTCAAACCCCCTGTTATGGTGTAGGGTACCTGGCCTTCTCTGATGTAATCAGAGTTAGATTTGATTCAGTGATTTTATAAAAACAGCTAGGAAGCACAATTTAGCAGTGGGTTGCAGAGAAAAAGAAATATGCTGGCAAAAAAATCCAATTGAGTGATTAAACAGCTCTTCATTTTCTGGCTTTATTTTTATGCTAACAAATTTGTTCTCTGAAAAGTGTCCACAAAGCAAAGTCTCTGATTAACACCTTTGTAGGGATGGTTTTTCACCTATTACTAAATTAAACTTGCTTCATTGGAAAGGCAGCAAGATGCATCCTCATTTCAATGTCTACTGAAATAATACAGGTTGACACCAGGAAACATTAACGCCACTGCATCCTTGCTGCTTTCTCATGTGGAAGTCTGTTTAATGTGAAAACAAGGTGATATCTAATTAGCACACAGGTAAGGAATTAAGAAAATCTTTATTTAAGGGTGAAGATGTTTCTCACAAAATCGTTGCCCCAATGCATCATTGAAATTCAAGATGGAAAGATGATTTTAATATATCACTTGTACATTTTGTATTGCTCTTCTGGTGACAATGTAGTTTGTTTTTGTCAATCACCATTTTAATAATAGGGTAAAGAAATTTAAGTGGATTTTTGAAAGAAAACAATACTGTCAATATACTATTAAAACAAATTAAAATGGTAAAAGTTATTGTACTTTAAGTAAAAATAAAAGAGCCAAAATATCAATCCCAGTTTTGGATTACTTTAATTAACAAAAAAAAATGCATATAGCAGAGGATAGTTTCAATCTGCCTACCTCTGGGTTATGGGCCCAGCATGCTTCCATTGCTGTACTCTGCTGCACATGTAAGTGCAAGAGATCCTGAAGCACTCACTCATCATGGGAAAGTACCAATGTGTTTCTTCGTTGGTTGATAGAAGAAACATCTTACAAAAACTCTCCAGATTATTGACTTTTTTAAGTTTTTCTAGGAAACGTTTTAGATGAATGCTTATTAGCATTTGTCAGTATGCACTTTTGCAAAGTGTCTCTGTGGCGCAATCAGTTAGTGTGTACGGCTATTAACCAAAAGGTTGGTGGTTCAATCCCACCCAGGGACGTAATTGACCTTGTTATCAGATTTTGGTGATCTTTAAGTAGACAAGTCAAATTTCATACCCCCTGTTATTGTGTAGGGTACCTGGCCTTCTCTGATGTAATCAGAGTAAGATTTGATTCAGTGATTTTATAAAAACATCTAGGAAGCACAATTTAGCAGTGGGTTGCAGAGAAAAAGAAATATGCTGGCAAAAAAATTCAATTGAGTGATTAAACAGCTCTTCATTTTCTGGCTTTATTTTTATGCTAACAAATTTGTTCTCTGAAAAGTGTCCACAAAGCCAAGTCTCTGATTAACACCTTTGTAGGGATGGTTTTTCACAGATTACTAAATTAAACTTGCTTCATTGGAAAGGCAGCAAGATGCATCCTCATTTCAATGTCTACTGAAATAATACAAGTTGACACCAGGAAACATTAACGCCACTGCATCCTTGCTGCTTTCTCATGTGGAAGTCTGTTTAATGCGAAAACAAGGTGATATCTAATTAGCACACAGGTAAGGAATTAAGAAAATCTTTATTTAAGGGTGAAGATGTTTCTCACAAAATCGTTGCCCCAATGCATCATTGAAATTCAAGCTGGAAAGATGATTTTAATATATCACTTGTACATTTTGTATTGCTCTTCTGGTGACAATGTAGTTTGTTTTTGTCAATTACCATTTTAATAATAGGGTAAAGAAATTTAAGTGGATTTTTGAAAGAAAACAATACTGTCAATATACTATTAAAACAAATTAAAATGGTAAAAGTTATTGTACTTTAAGTAAAAATAAAAGAGCCAAAATATCAATCCCAGTTTTGGATTACTTTAATTAAAAAAAAAAGCATACAGCAGAGGATAGTTTCAATCTGCCTACCTCTGGGTTATGAGCCCAGCATGCTTCCATTGCTGTACTCTGCTGCACATGTAAGTGCAAGAGATCCTGAAGCACTCACTCATCATGGGAAAGTACCAATGTGTTTCTTCGTTGGTTGATGGAAGAAACATCTTACAAAAACTCTCCAGATTATTGACTTTTTAAAGGTTTTCTAGGAAACGTTTTAGATGAATGCTTATTAGCCTTTGTCAGTATACACTTTCGTAAAGTGTCTCTGTGGCGCAATCAGTTAGTGTGTACGGCTATTAACTAAAAGGTTGGTGGTTCAATCCCACCCAGGGACGTAATTGACCTTGTTATCAGATTTTGGTGATCTTTAAGTAGACAAGTCAAAATTTCAAACCCCCTCTTATAGTGTAGGGTACCTGGCCTTCTCTGATGTAATCAGAGTTAGATTTGATTCATTGATTTTATAAAAACAGCTAGGATGCACAATTTAGCAGTGGTTTGCAGAGAAAAAAAATATGCTGGCAGAAAAATCCAATTGAGTGATTAAACAGCTCTTCATTTTCTGGCTTTATTTTTATGCTAACAAATTTGTTCTCTGAAAAGTGTCCACAAAGCCAAGTCTCTGATTAACACCTTTGTAAGGATGGTTTTTCACCTATTACTAAATTAAACTTGCTTCATTGGAAAGGCAGCAAGATGCATCCTCATTTCAATGTCTACTGAAATAATACAAGTTGACACCAGGAAACATTAACGCCACTGCATCCTTGCTGCTTTCTCATGTGGAAGTCTGTTTAATGCGAAAACAAGGTGATATCTAATTAGCACACAGGTAAGGAATTAAGAAAATCTTTATTTAAGGGTGAAGATGTTTCTCACAAAATCGTTGCCCCAATGCATCATTGAAATTCAAGCTGGAAAGATGATTTTAATATATCACTTGTACATTTTGTATTGCTCTTCTGGTGACAATGTAGTTTGTTTTTGTCAATTACCATTTTAATAATAGGGTAAAGAAATTTAAGTGGATTTTTGAAAGAAAACAATACTGTCAATATACTATTAAAACAAATTAAAATGGTAAAAGTTATTGTACTTTAAGTAAAAATAAAAGAGCCAAAATATCAATCCCAGTTTTGGATTACTTTAATTAAAAAAAAAAAGCATACAGCAGAGGATAGTTTCAATCTGCCTACCTCTGGGTTATGAGCCCAGCATGCTTCCATTGCTGTACTCTGCTGCACATGTAAGTGCAAGAGATCCTGAAGCACTCACTCATCATGGGAAAGTACCAATGTGTTTCTTCGTTGGTTGATGGAAGAAACATCTTACAAAAACTCTCCAGATTATTGACTTTTTAAAGGTTTTCTAGGAAACGTTTTAGATGAATGCTTATTAGCCTTTGTCAGTATACACTTTCGTAAAGTGTCTCTGTGGCGCAATCAGTTAGTGTGTACGGCTATTAACTAAAAGGTTGGTGGTTCAATCCCACCCAGGGACGTAATTGACCTTGTTATCAGATTTTGGTGATCTTTAAGTAGACAAGTCAAAATTTCAAACCCCCTGTTATGGTGTAGGGTACCTGGCCTTCTCTGATGTAATCAGAGTTAGATTTGATTCAGTGATTTTATAAAAACAGCTAGGAAGCACAATTTAGCAGTGGGTTGCAGAGAAAAAGAAATATGCTGGCAAAAAAATCCAATTGAGTGATTAAACAGCTCTTCATTTTCTGGCTTTATTTTTATGCTAACAAATTTGTTCTCTGAAAAGTGTCCACAAAGCAAAGTCTCTGATTAACACCTTTGTAGGGATGGTTTTTCACCTATTACTAAATTAAACTTGCTTCATTGGAAAGGCAGCAAGATGCATCCTCATTTCAATGTCTACTGAAATAATACAGGTTGACACCAGGAAACATTAACGCCACTGCATCCTTGCTGCTTTCTCATGTGGAAGTCTGTTTAATGTAAGGAATTAAGAAAATCTTTATTTAAGGGTGAAGATGTTTCTCACAAAATCGTTGCCCCAATGCATCATTGAAATTCAAGATGGAAAGATGATTTTAATATATCACTTGTACATTTTGTATTGCTCTTCTGGTGACAATGTAGTTTGTTTTTGTCAATCACCATTTTAATAATAGGGTAAAGAAAATGAAGTGGATTTTTGAAAGAAAACAATACTGTCAATATACTATTAAAACAAATTAAAATGGTAAAAGTTATTGTACTTTAAGTAAAAATAAAAGAGCCAAAATATCAATCCCAGTTTTGGATTACTTTAATTAACAAAAAAAAATGCATATAGCAGAGGATAGTTTCAATCTGCCTACCTCTGGGTTATGGGCCCAGCATGCTTCCATTGCTGTACTCTGCTGCACATGTAAGTGCAAGAGATCCTGAAGCACTCACTCATCATGGGAAAGTACCAATGTGTTTCTTCGTTGGTTGATAGAAGAAACATCTTACAAAAACTCTCCAGATTATTGACTTTTTTAAGTTTTTCTAGGAAACGTTTTAGATGAATGCTTATTAGCATTTGTCAGTATGTACTTTTGCAAAGTGTCTCTGTGGCGCAATCAGTTAGTGTGTACGGCTATTAACCAAAAGGTTGGTGGTTCAATCCCACCCAGGGACGTAATTGACATTGTTATCAGATTTTGGTGATCTTTAAGTAGACAAGTCAAATTTCATACCCCCTGTTATTGTGTAGGGTACCTGGCCTTCTCTGATGTAATCAGAGTAAGATTTGATTCAGTGATTTTATAAAAACATCTAGGAAGCACAATTTAGCAGTGGGTTGCAGAGAAAAAGAAATATGCTGGCAAAAAAATTCAATTGAGTGATTAAACAGCTCTTCATTTTCTGGCTTTATTTTTATGCTAACAAATTTGTTCTCTGAAAAGTGTCCACAAAGCCAAGTCTCTGATTAACACCTTTGTAGGGATGGTTTTTCACCTATTACTAAATTAAACTTGCTTCATTGGAAAGGCAGCAAGATGCATCCTCATTTAAATGTCTACTGAAATAATACAGGTTGACACCAGGAAACATTAACGCCACTGCATCCTTGCTGCTTTCTCATGTGGAAGTCTGTTTAATGTGAAAACAAGGTGATATCTAATTAGCACACAGGTAAGGAATTAAGAAAATCTTTATTTAAGGGTGAAGATGTTTCTCACAAAATCGTTGCCCCAATGCATCATTGAAATTCAAGCTGGAAAGATGATTTTAATATATCACTTGTACATTTTGTATTGCTCTTCTGGTGACAATGTAGTTTGTTTTTGTCACTTACCATTTTAATAATAGGGTAAAGAAAATTAAGTGGATTTTTGAAAGAAAACAATACTGTCAATATACTATTAAAACAAATTAAAATGGTAAAAGTTATTGTACTTTAAGTAAAAATAAAAGAGCAAAAATATCAATCCCAGTTTTGGATTACTTTAATTAACAAAAAAAATGCATATAGCAAAGGATAGTTTCAATCTGCCTATCTCTGGGTTATGGGCCCAGCATGCTTCCATTGCAGTACTCTGCTGCACATGTAAGTGCAAGAGATCCTGAAG
This sequence comes from Pseudophryne corroboree, assembly GCF_028390025.1. NCBI lineage: Eukaryota > Metazoa > Chordata > Amphibia > Anura > Myobatrachidae > Pseudophryne > Pseudophryne corroboree. Next base: position 39,426 of record NW_026970164.1, read on the forward strand.
CACTCACTCATCATGGGAAAGTACCAATGTGTTTCTTCATTGGTTGATGGAAGAAACATCTTACAAAAACTCTCCAGATTATTGACTTTTTAAAGTTTTTCTAGGAAACGTTCTTGATGAATGCATATTAGCCTTTGTCAGTATGTACTTTTTGCAAAGTGTCTCTGTGGTGCAATTGGTTAGTGTGTAAGGCTATTAACCAAAAGATTGGTGGTTCAATCCCACCCAGGAACGTAATTGACCTTGTGATCAGATTTTGGTGATATTTAAGTAGACAAGTCAAAATTTCAAACCCCCCTCTTATTGTGTAGGGTACCTGGCCTTCTCTGATGTAATCAGAGTTAGATTTGATTCAGTGATTTTATAAAAAACAGCTAGGAAGCACAATTTAGCAGTGGGTTGCAGAGAAAAAAAATATGCTGGCAAAAAAAATCCAATTGAGTGATTAAACAGCTCTTCATTTTCTGGCTTTATTTTTATGCTAACAAATTTGTTCTCTGAAAAGTGTCCACAAAGCCAAGTCTCTGATTAACACCTTTGTAAGGATGGTTTTTCACCTATTACTAAATTAAACTTGCTTCATTGGAAAGGCAGCAAGATGCATCCTCATTTCAATGTCTACTGAAATAATACAAGTTGACACCAGGAAACATTAACGCCACTGCATCCTTGCTGCTTTCTCATGTGGAAGTCTGTTTAATGCGAAAACAAGGTGATATCTAATTATCACACAGGTAAGGAATTAAGAAAATCTTTATTTAAGGGTGAAGATGTTTCTCACAAAATCGTTGCCCCAATGCATCATTGAAATTCAAGCTGGAAAGATGATTTTAATATATCACTTGTACATTTTGTATTGCTCTTCTGGTGACAATGTAGTTTGTTTTTGTCAATTACCATTTTAATAATAGGGTAAAGAAAATTAAGTGGATTTTTGAAAGAAAACAATACTGTCAATATACTATTAAAACAAATTAAAATGGTAAAAGTTATTGTACTTTAAGTAAAAATAAAAGAGCCAAAATATCAATCCCAGTTTTGGATTACTTTAATTAACAAAAAAAAAGCATATAGCAGAGGATAGTTTCAATCTGCCTACCTCTGGGTTATGGGCCCAGCATGCTTCCATTGCTGTACTCTGCTGCACATGTAAGTGCAAGAGATCCTGAAGCACTAACTCATCATGGGAAAGTACCAATGTGTTTCTTCGTTGGTTGATGGAAGAAACATCTTACAAAAACTCTCCAGATTATTGACTTTTTAAAGTTTTTCTAGGAAACGTTTTAGATGAATGCTTATTAGCCCTTGTCAGTACATACTTTTGCAATGTGTCTCTGTGGCGCAATCAGTTAGTGTGTACGGCTATTAACCAAAAGGTTGGTTGTTCAATCCCACCCAGGTACGTAATTGACCTTGTTATCAGATTTTGGTGATCTTTAAGTAGACAAGTCAAAATTTCAAACCCCCTGTTATGGTGTAGGGTACCTGGCCTTCTCTGATGTAATCAGAGTTAGATTTGATTCAGTGATTTTATAAAAACAGCTAGGAAGCACAATTTAGCAGTGGGTTGCAGAGAAAAAGAAATATGCTGGCAAAAAAATCCAATTGAGTGATTAAACAGCTCTTCATTTTCTGGCTTTATTTTTATGCTAACAAATTTGTTCTCTGAAAAGTGTCCACAAAGCAAAGTCTCTGATTAACACCTTTGTAGGGATGGTTTTTCACCTATTACTAAATTAAACTTGCTTCATTGGAAAGGCAGCAAGATGCATCCTCATTTCAATGTCTACTGAAATAATACAGGTTGACACCAGGAAACATTAACGCCACTGCATCCTTGCTGCTTTCTCATGTGGAAGTCTGTTTAATGTAAGGAATTAAGAAAATCTTTATTTAAGGGTGAAGATGTTTCTCACAAAATCGTTGCCCCAATGCATCATTGAAATTCAAGATGGAAAGATGATTTTAATATATCACTTGTACATTTTGTATTGCTCTTCTGGTGACAATGTAGTTTGTTTTTGTCAATCACCATTTTAATAATAGGGTAAAGAAAATGAAGTGGATTTTTGAAAGAAAACAATACTGTCAATATACTATTAAAACAAATTAAAATGGTAAAAGTTATTGTACTTTAAGTAAAAATAAAAGAGCCAAAATATCAATCCCAGTTTTGGATTACTTTAATTAACAAAAAAAAATGCATATAGCAGAGGATAGTTTCAATCTGCCTACCTCTGGGTTATGGGCCCAGCATGCTTCCATTGCTGTACTCTGCTGCACATGTAAGTGCAAGAGATCCTGAAGCACTCACTCATCATGGGAAAGTACCAATGTGTTTCTTCGTTGGTTGATAGAAGAAACATCTTACAAAAACTCTCCAGATTATTGACTTTTTTAAGTTTTTCTAGGAAACGTTTTAGATGAATGCTTATTAGCATTTGTCAGTATGTACTTTTGCAAAGTGTCTCTGTGGCGCAATCAGTTAGTGTGTACGGCTATTAACCAAAAGGTTGGTGGTTCAATCCCACCCAGGGACGTAATTGACCTTGTTATCAGATTTTGGTGATCTTTAAGTAGACAAGTCAAATTTCATACCCCCTGTTATTGTGTAGGGTACCTGGCCTTCTCTGATGTAATCAGAGTAAGATTTGATTCAGTGATTTTATAAAAACATCTAGGAAGCACAATTTAGCAGTGGGTTGCAGAGAAAAAGAAATATGCTGGCAAAAAAATTCAATTGAGTGATTAAACAGCTCTTCATTTTCTGGCTTTATTTTTATGCTAACAAATTTGTTCTCTGAAAAGTGTCCACAAAGCCAAGTCTCTGATTAACACCTTTGTAGGGATGGTTTTTCACCTATTACTAAATTAAACTTGCTTCATTGGAAAGGCAGCAAGATGCATCCTCATTTAAATGTCTACTGAAATAATACAGGTTGACACCAGGAAACATTAACGCCACTGCATCCTTGCTGCTTTCTCATGTGGAAGTCTGTTTAATGTGAAAACAAGGTGATATCTAATTAGCACACAGGTAAGGAATTAAGAAAATCTTTATTTAAGGGTGAAGATGTTTCTCACAAAATCGTTGCCCCAATGCATCATTGAAATTCAAGCTGGAAAGATGATTTTAATATATCACTTGTACATTTTGTATTGCTCTTCTGGTGACAATGTAGTTTGTTTTTGTCAATTACCATTTTAATAATAGGGTAAAGAAAATTAAGTGGATTTTTGAAAGAAAACAATACTGTCAATATACTATTAAAACAAATTAAAATGGTAAAAGTTATTGTACTTTAAGTAAAAATAAAAGAGCAAAAATATCAATCCCAGTTTTGGATTACTTTAATTAACAAAAAAAATGCATATAGCAAAGGATAGTTTCAATCTGCCTATCTCTGGGTTATGGGCCCAGCGTGCTTCCATTGCAGTACTCTGCTGCACATGTAAGTGCAAGAGATCCTGAAGCACTCACTCATCATGGGAAAGTACCAATGTGTTTCTTCATTGGTTGATGGAAGAAACATCTTACAAAAACTCTCCAGATTATTGACTTTTTAAAGTTTTTCTAGGAAACGTTCTTGATGAATGCATATTAGCCTTTGTCAGTATGTACTTTTTGCAAAGTGTCTCTGTGGTGCAATTGGTTAGTGTGTAAGGCTATTAACCAAAAGATTGGTGGTTCAATCCCACCAAGGAACGTAATTGACCTTGTGATCAGATTTTGGTGATATTTAAGTAGACAAGTCAAAATTTCAAACCCCCCTCTTATTGTGTAGGGTACCTGGCCTTCTCTGATGTAATCAGAGTTAGATTTGATTCAGTGATTTTATAAAAAACAGCTAGGAAGCACAATTTAGCAGTGGGTTGCAGAGAAAAAAAATATGCTGGCAAAAAAAATCCAATTGAGTGATTAAACAGCTCTTCATTTTCTGGCTTTATTTTTATGCTAACAAATTTGTTCTCTGAAAAGTGTCCACAAAGCCAAGTCTCTGATTAACACCTTTGTAGGGATGGTTTTTCACCTATTACTAAATTAAACTTGCTTCATTGGAAAGGCAGCAAGATGCATCCTCATTTAAATGTCTACTGAAATAATACAGGTTGACACCAGGAAACATTAACGCCACTGCATCCTTGCTGCTTTCTCATGTGGAAGTCTGTTTAATGTGAAAACAAGGTGATATCTAATTAGCACACAGGTAAGGAATTAAGAAAATCTTTATTTAAGGGTGAAGATGTTTCTCACAAAATCGTTGCCCCAATGCATCATTGAAATTCAAGCTGGAAAGATGATTTTAATATATCACTTGTACATTTTGTATTGCTCTTCTGGTGACAATGTAGTTTGTTTTTGTCAATTACCATTTTAATAATAGGGTAAAGAAAATTAAGTGGATTTTTGAAAGAAAACAATACTGTCAATATACTATTAAAACAAATTAAAATGGTAAAAGTTATTGTACTTTAAGTAAAAATAAAAGAGCAAAAATATCAATCCCAGTTTTGGATTACTTTAATTAACAAAAAAAAAATGCATATAGCAAAGGATAGTTTCAATCTGCCTATCTCTGGGTTATGGGCCCAGCATGCTTCCATTGCAGTACTCTGCTGCACATGTAAGTGCAAGAGATCCTGAAGCACTCACTCATCATGGGAAAGTACCAATGTGTTTCTTCATTGGTTGATGGAAGAAACATCTTACAAAAACTCTCCAGATTATTGACTTTTTAAAGTTTTTCTAGGAAACGTTCTTGATGAATGCATATTAGCCTTTGTCAGTATGTACTTTTTGCAAAGTGTCTCTGTGGTGCAATTGGTTAGTGTGTAAGGCTACTAACCAAAAGATTGGTGGTTCAATCCCACCCAGGAACGTAATTGACCTTGTGATCAGATTTTGGTGATATTTAAGTAGACAAGTCAAAATTTCAAACCCCCCTCTTATTGTGTAGGGTACCTGGCCTTCTCTGATGTAATCAGAGTTAGATTTGATTCAGTGATTTTATAAAAAACAGCTAGGAAGCACAATTTAGCAGTGGGTTGCAGAGAAAAAAAATATGCTGGCAAAAAAAATCCAATTGAGTGATTAAACAGCTCTTCATTTTCTGGCTTTATTTTTATGCTAACAAATTTGTTCTCTGAAAAGTGTCCACAAAGCCAAGTCTCTGATTAACACCTTTGTAAGGATGGTTTTTCACCTATTACTAAATTAAACTTGCTTCATTGGAAAGGCAGCAAGATGCATCCTCATTTCAATGTCTACTGAAATAATACAAGTTGACACCAGGAAACATTAACGCCACTGCATCCTTGCTGCTTTCTCATGTGGAAGTCTGTTTAATGCGAAAACAAGGTGATATCTAATTATCACACAGGTAAGGAATTAAGAAAATCTTTATTTAAGGGTGAAGATGTTTCTCACAAAATCGTTGCCCCAATGCATCATTGAAATTCAAGCTGGAAAGATGATTTTAATATATCACTTGTACATTTTGTATTGCTCTTCTGGTGACAATGTAGTTTGTTTTTGTCAATTACCATTTTAATAATAGGGTAAAGAAAATTAAGTGGATTTTTGAAAGAAAACAATACTGTCAATATACTATTAAAACAAATTAAAATGGTAAAAGTTATTGTACTTTAAGTAAAAATAAAAGAGCCAAAATATCAATCCCAGTTTTGGATTACTTTAATTAACAAAAAAAAATGCATATAGCAGAGGATAGTTTCAATCTGCCTACCTCTGGGTTATGGGCCCAGCATGCTTCCATTGCTGTACTCTGCTGCACATGTAAGTGCAAGAGATCCTGAAGCACTCACTCATCATGGGAAAGTACCAATGTGTTTCTTCGTTGGTTGATAGAAGAAACATCTTACAAAAACTCTCCAGATTATTGACTTTTTTAAGTTTTTCTAGGAAACGTTTTAGATGAATGCTTATTAGCATTTGTCAGTATGTACTTTTGCAAAGTGTCTCTGTGGCGCAATCACTTAGTGTGTACGGCTATTAACCAAAAGGTTGGTGGTTCAATCCCACCCAGGGACGTAATTGACCTTGTTATCAGATTTTGGTGATCTTTAAGTAGACAAGTCAAATTTCATACCCCCTGTTATTGTGTAGGGTACCTGGCCTTCTCTGATGTAATCAGAGTAAGATTTGATTCAGTGATTTTATAAAAACATCTAGGAAGCACAATTTAGCAGTGGGTTGCAGAGAAAAAGAAATATGCTGGCAAAAAAATTCAATTGAGTGATTAAACAGCTCTTCATTTTCTGGCTTTATTTTTATGCTAACAAATTTGTTCTCTGAAAAGTGTCCACAAAGCCAAGTCTCTGATTAACACCTTTGTAGGGATGGTTTTTCACCTATTACTAAATTAAACTTGCTTCATTGGAAAGGCAGCAAGATGCATCCTCATTTAAATGTCTACTGAAATAATACAGGTTGACACCAGGAAACATTAACGCCACTGCATCCTTGCTGCTTTCTCATGTGGAAGTCTGTTTAATGTGAAAACAAGGTGATATCTAATTAGCACACAGGTAAGGAATTAAGAAAATCTTTATTTAAGGGTGAAGATGTTTCTCACAAAATCGTTGCCCCAATGCATCATTGAAATTCAAGCTGGAAAGATGATTTTAATATATCACTTGTACATTTTGTATTGCTCTTCTGGTGACAATGTAGTTTGTTTTTGTCAATCACCATTTTAATAATAGGGTAAAGAAAATTAAGTGGATTTTTGAAAGAAAACAATACTGTCAATATACTATTAAAACAAATTAAAATGGTAAAAGTTATTGTACTTTAAGTAAAAATAAAAGAGCAAAAATATCAATCCCAGTTTTGGATTACTTTAATTAACAAAAAAAATGCATATAGCAAAGGATAGTTTCAATCTGCCTATCTCTGGGTTATGGGCCCAGCATGCTTCCATTGCAGTACTCTGCTGCACATGTAAGTGCAAGAGATCCTGAAGCACTCACTCATCATGGGAAAGTACCAATGTGTTTCTTCATTGGTTGATGGAAGAAACATCTTACAAAAACTCTCCAGATTATTGACTTTTTAAAGTTTTTCTAGGAAACGTTCTTGATGAATGCATATTAGCCTTTGTCAGTATGTACTTTTTGCAAAGTGTCTCTGTGGTGCAATTGGTTAGTGTGTAAGGCTATTAACCAAAAGATTGGTGGTTCAATCCCACCCAGGAACGTAATTGACCTTGTGATCAGATTTTGGTGATATTTAAGTAGACAAGTCAAAATTTCAAACCCCCCTCTTATTGTGTAGGGTACCTGGCCTTCTCTGATGTAATCAGAGTTAGATTTGATTCAGTGATTTTATAAAAAACAGCTAGGAAGCACAATTTAGCAGTGGGTTGCAGAGAAAAAAAATATGCTGGCAAAAAAAATCCAATTGAGTGATTAAACAGCTCTTCATTTTCTGGCTTTATTTTTATGCTAACAAATTTGTTCTCTGAAAAGTGTCCACAAAGCCAAGTCTCTGATTAACACCTTTGTAGGGATGGTTTTTCACCTATTACTAAATTAAACTTGCTTCATTGGAAAGGCAGCAAGATGCATCCTCATTTCAATGTCTACTGAAATAATACAAGTTGACACCAGGAAACATTAACGCCACTGCATCCTTGCTGCTTTCTCATGTGGAAGTCTGTTTAATGCGAAAACAAGGTGATATCTAATTAGCACACAGGTAAGGAATTAAGAAAATCTTTATTTAAGGGTGAAGATGTTTCTCACAAAATCGTTGCCCCAATGCATCATTGAAATTCAAGCTGGAAAGATGATTTTAATATATCACTTGTACATTTTGTATTGCTCTTCTGGTGACAATGTAGTTTGTTTTTGTCAATTATCATTTTAATAATAGGGTAAAGAAAATTAAGTGGATTTTTGAAAGAAAACAATACTGTCAATATACTATTAAAACAAATTAAAATGGTAAAAGTTATTGTACTTTAAGTAAAAATAAAAGAGCCAAAATATCAATCCCAGTTTTGGATTACTTTAATTAACAAAAAAAAAGCATATAGCAGAGGATAGTTTCAATCTGCCTACCTCTGGGTTATGGGCCCAGCATGCTTCCATTGCTGTACTCTGCTGCACATGTAAGTGCAAGAGATCCTGAAGCACTAACTCATCATGGGAAAGTACCAATGTGTTTCTTCGTTGGTTGATGGAAGAAACATCTTACAAAAACTCTCCAGATTATTGACTTTTTAAAGTTTTTCTAGGAAACGTTTTAGATGAATGCTTATTAGCCCTTGTCAGTACATACTTCTGCAATGTGTCTCTGTGGCGCAATCAGTTAGTGTGTACGGCTATTAACCAAAAGGTTGGTGGTTCAATCCCACCCAGGTACGTAATTGACCTTGTTATCAGATTTTGGTGATCTTTAAGTAGACAAGTCAAAATTTCAAACCCCCTCTTATAGTGTAGGGTACCTGGCCTTCTCTGATGTAATCAGAGTTAGATTTGATTCATTGATTTTATAAAAACAGCTAGGATGCACAATTTAGCAGTGGTTTGCAGAGAAAAAAAATATGCTGGCAGAAAAATCCAATTGAGTGATTAAACAGCTCTTCATTTTCTGGCTTTATTTTTATGCTAACAAATTTGTTCTCTGAAAAGTGTCCACAAAGCCAAGTCTCTGATTAACACCTTTGTAAGGATGGTTTTTCACCTATTACTAAATTAAACTTGCTTCATTGGAAAGGCAGCAAGATGCATCCTCATTTCAATGTCTACTGAAATAATACAAGTTGACACCAGGAAACATTAACGCCACTGCATCCTTGCTGCTTTCTCATGTGGAAGTCTGTTTAATGCGAAAACAAGGTGATATCTAATTATCACACAGGTAAGGAATTAAGAAAATCTTTATTTAAGGGTGAAGATGTTTCTCACAAAATCGTTGCCCCAATGCATCATTGAAATTCAAGCTGGAAAGATGATTTTAATATATCACTTGTACATTTTGTATTGCTCTTCTGGTGACAATGTAGTTTGTTTTTGTCAATTACCATTTTAATAATAGGGTAAAGAAAATTAAGTGGATTTTTGAAAGAAAACAATACTGTCAATATACTATTAAAACAAATTAAAATGGTAAAAGTTATTGTACTTTAAGTAAAAATAAAAGAGCCAAAATATCAATCCCAGTTTTGGATTACTTTAATTAACAAAAAAAAAGCATATAGCAGAGGATAGTTTCAATCTGCCTACCTCTGGGTTATGGGCCCAGCATGCTTCCATTGCTGTACTCTGCTGCACATGTAAGTGCAAGAGATCCTGAAGCACTAACTCATCATGGGAAAGTACCAATGTGTTTCTTCGTTGGTTGATGGAAGAAACATCTTACAAAAACTCTCCAGATTATTGACTTTTTAAAGTTTTTCTAGGAAACGTTTTAGATGAATGCTTATTAGCCCTTGTCAGTACATACTTTTGCAATGTGTCTCTGTGGCGCAATCAGTTAGTGTGTACGGCTATTAACCAAAAGGTTGGTTGTTCAATCCCACCCAGGTACGTAATTGACCTTGTTATCAGATTTTGGTGATCTTTAAGTAGACAAGTCAAAATTTCAAACCCCCTGTTATGGTGTAGGGTACCTGGCCTTCTCTGATGTAATCAGAGTTAGATTTGATTCAGTGATTTTATAAAAACAGCTAGGAAGCACAATTTAGCAGTGGGTTGCAGAGAAAAAGAAATATGCTGGCAAAAAAATCCAATTGAGTGATTAAACAGCTCTTCATTTTCTGGCTTTATTTTTATGCTAACAAATTTGTTCTCTGAAAAGTGTCCACAAAGCAAAGTCTCTGATTAACACCTTTGTAGGGATGGTTTTTCACCTATTACTAAATTAAACTTGCTTCATTGGAAAGGCAGCAAGATGCATCCTCATTTCAATGTCTACTGAAATAATACAGGTTGACACCAGGAAACATTAACGCCACTGCATCCTTGCTGCTTTCTCATGTGGAAGTCTGTTTAATGTAAGGAATTAAGAAAATCTTTATTTAAGGGTGAAGACGTTTCTCACAAAATCGTTGCCCCAATGCATCATTGAAATTCAAGATGGAAAGATGATTTTAATATATCACTTGTACATTTTGTATTGCTCTTCTGGTGACAATGTAGTTTATTTTTGTCAATCACCATTTTAATAATAGGGTAAAGAAAATGAAGTGGATTTTTGAAAGAAAACAATACTGTCAATATACTATTAAAACAAATTAAAATGGTAAAAGTTATTGTACTTTAAGTAAAAATAAAAGAGCCAAAATATCAATCCCAGTTTTGGATTACTTTAATTAACAAAAAAAAATGCATATAGCAGAGGATAGTTTCAATCTGCCTACCTCTGGGTTATGGGCCCAGCATGCTTCCATTGCTGTACTCTGCTGCACATGTAAGTGCAAGAGATCCTGAAGCACTCATTCATCATGGGAAAGTACCAATGTGTTTCTTCGTTGGTTGATAGAAGAAACATCTTACAAAAACTCTCCAGATTATTGACTTTTTTAAGTTTTTCTAGGAAACGTTTTAGATGAATGCTTATTAGCATTTGTCAGTATGTACTTTTGCAAAGTGTCTCTGTGGCGCAATCAGTTAGTGTGTACGGCTATTAACCAAAAGGTTGGTGGTTCAATCCCACCCAGGGGCGTAATTGACCTTGTTATCAGATTTTGGTGATCTTTAAGTAGACAAGTCAAATTTCATACCCCCTGTTATTGTGTAGGGTACCTGGCCTTCTCTGATGTAATCAGAGTAAGATTTGATTCAGTGATTTTATAAAAACATCTAGGAAGCACAATTTAGCAGTGGGTTGCAGAGAAAAAGAAATATGCTGGCAAAAAAATTCAATTGAGTGATTAAACAGCTCTTCATTTTCTGGCTTTATTTTTATGCTAACAAATTTGTTCTCTGAAAAGTGTCCACAAAGCCAAGTCTCTGATTAACACCTTTGTAGGGATGGTTTTTCACCTATTACTAAATTAAACTTGCTTCATTGGAAAGGCAGCAAGATGCATCCTCATTTAAATGTCTACTGAAATAATACAGGTTGACACCAGGAAACATTAACGCCACTGCATCCTTGCTGCTTTCTCATGTGGAAGTCTGTTTAATGTGAAAACAAGGTGATATCTAATTAGCACACAGGTAAGGAATTAAGAAAATCTTTATTTAAGGGTGAAGATGTTTCTCACAAAATCGTTGCCCCAATGCATCATTGAAATTCAAGCTGGAAAGATGATTTTAATATATCACTTGTACATTTTGTATTGCTCTTCTGGTGACAATGTAGTTTGTTTTTGTCAATTACCATTTTAATAATAGGGTAAAGAAAATTAAGTGGATTTTTGAAAGAAAACAATACTGTCAATATACTATTAAAACAAATTAAAATGGTAAAAGTTATTGTACTTTAAGTAAAAATAAAAGAGCAAAAATATCAATCCCAGTTTTGGATTACTTTAATTAACAAAAAAAATGCATATAGCAAAGGATAGTTTCAATCTGCCTATCTCTGGGTTATGGGCCCAGCATGCTTCCATTGCAGTACTCTGCTGCACATGTAAGTGCAAGAGATCCTGAAGCACTCACTCATCATGGGAAAGTACCAATGTGTTTCTTCATTGGTTGATGGAAGAAACATCTTACAAAAACTCTCCAGATTATTGACTTTTTAAAGTTTTTCTAGGAAACGTTCTTGATGAATGCATATTAGCCTTTGTCAGTATGTACTTTTTGCAAAGTGTCTCTGTGGTGCAATTGGTTAGTGTGTAAGGCTATTAACCAAAAGATTGGTGGTTCAATCCCACCCAGGAACGTAATTGACCTTGTGATCAGATTTTGGTGATATTTAAGTAGACAAGTCAAAATTTCAAACCCCCCTCTTATTGTGTAGGGTACCTGGCCTTCTCTGATGTAATCAGAGTTAGATTTGATTCAGTGATTTTATAAAAAACAGCTAGGAAGCACAATTTAGCAGTGGGTTGCAGAGAAAAAAAATATGCTGGCAAAAAAAATCCAATTGAGTGATTAAACAGCTCTTCATTTTCTGGCTTTATTTTTATGCTAACAAATTTGTTCTCTGAAAAGTGTCCACAAAGCCAAGTCTCTGATTAACACCTTTGTAGGGATGGTTTTTCACCTATTACTAAATTAAACTTGCTTCATTGGAAAGGCAGCAAGATGCATCCTCATTTCAATGTCTACTGAAATAATACAAGTTGACACCAGGAAACATTAACGCCACTGCATCCTTGCTGCTTTCTCATGTGGAAGTCTGTTTAATGCGAAAACAAGGTGATATCTAATTAGCACACAGGTAAGGAATTAAGAAAATCTTTATTTAAGGGTGAAGATGTTTCTCACAAAATCGTTGCCCCAATGCATCATTGAAATTCAAGCTGGAAAGATGATTTTAATATATCACTTGTACATTTTGTATTGCTCTTCTGGTGACAATGTAGTTTGTTTTTGTCAATTATCATTTTAATAATAGGGTAAAGAAAATTAAGTGGATTTTTGAAAGAAAACAATACTGTCAATATACTATTAAAACAAATTAAAATGGTAAAAGTTATTGTACTTTAAGTAAAAATAAAAGAGCCAAAATATCAATCCCAGTTTTGGATTACTTTAATTAACAAAAAAAAAGCATATAGCAGAGGATAGTTTCAATCTGCCTACCTCTGGGTTATGGGCCCAGCATGCTTCCATTGCTGTACTCTGCTGCACATGTAAGTGCAAGAGATCCTGAAGCACTAACTCATCATGGGAAAGTACCAATGTGTTTCTTCGTTGGTTGATGGAAGAAACATCTTACAAAAACTCTCCAGATTATTGACTTTTTAAAGTTTTTCTAGGAAACGTTTTAGATGAATGCTTATTAGCCCTTGTCAGTACACACTTCTGCAATGTGTCTCTGTGGCGCAATCAGTTAGTGTGTACGGCTATTAACCAAAAGGTTGGTGGTTCAATCCCACCCAGGTACGTAATTGACCTTGTTATCAGATTTTGGTGATCTTTAAGTAGACAAGTCAAATTTCAAACCCCCTGTTATGGTGTAGGGTACCTGGCCTTCTCTGATGTAATCAGAGTTAGATTTGATTCAGTGATTTTATAAAAACATCTAGGAAGCACAATTTAGCAGTGGGTTGCAGAGAAAAAGAAATATGCTGGCAAAAAAATTCAATTGAGTGATTAAACAGCTCTTCATTTTCTGGCTTTATTTTTATGCTAACAAATTTGTTCTCTGAAAAGTGTCCACAAAGCCAAGTCTCTGATTAACACCTTTGTAGGGATGGTTTTTCACCTATTACTAAATTAAACTTGCTTCATTGGAAAGGCAGCAAGATGCATCCTCATTTAAATGTCTACTGAAATAATACAGGTTGACACCAGGAAACATTAACGCCACTGCATCCTTGCTGCTTTCTCATGTGGAAGTCTGTTTAATGTGAAAACAAGGTGATATCTAATTAGCACACAGGTAAGGAATTAAGAAAATCTTTATTTAAGGGTGAAGATGTTTCTCACAAAATCGTTGCCCCAATGCATCATTGAAATTCAAGCTGGAAAGATGATTTTAATATATCACTTGTACATTTTGTATTGCTCTTCTGGTGACAATGTAGTTTGTTTTTGTCAATTACCATTTTAATAATAGGGTAAAGAAAATTAAGTGGATTTTTGAAAGAAAACAATACTGTCAATATACTATTAAAACAAATTAAAATGGTAAAAGTTATTGTACTTTAAGTAAAAATAAAAGAGCAAAAATATCAATCCCAGTTTTGGATTACTTTAATTAACAAAAAAAATGCATATAGCAAAGGATAGTTTCAATCTGCCTATCTCTGGGTTATGGGCCCAGCATGCTTCCATTGCAGTACTCTGCTGCACATGTAAGTGCAAGAGATCCTGAAGCACTCACTCATCATGGGAAAGTACCAATGTGTTTCTTCATTGGTTGATGGAAGAAACATCTTACAAAAACTCTCCAGATTATTGACTTTTTAAAGTTTTTCTAGGAAACGTTCTTGATGAATGCATATTAGCCTTTGTCAGTATGTACTTTTTGCAAAGTGTCTCTGTGGTGCAATTGGTTAGTGTGTAAGGCTATTAACCAAAAGATTGGTGGTTCAATCCCACCCAGGAACGTAATTGACCTTGTGATCAGATTTTGGCGATATTTAAGTAGACAAGTCAAAATTTCAAACCCCCCTCTTATTGTGTAGGGTACCTGGCCTTCTCTGATGTAATCAGAGTTAGATTTGATTCAGTGATTTTATAAAAAACAGCTAGGAAGCACAATTTAGCAGTGGGTTGCAGAGAAAAAAAATATGCTGGCAAAAAAAATCCAATTGAGTGATTAAACAGCTCTTCATTTTCTGGCTTTATTTTTATGCTAACAAATTTGTTCTCTGAAAAGTGTCCACAAAGCCAAGTCTCTGATTAACACCTTTGTAGGGATGGTTTTTCACCTATTACTAAATTAAACTTGCTTCATTGGAAAGGCAGCAAGATGCATCCTCATTTCAATGTCTACTGAAATAATACAAGTTGACACCAGGAAACATTAACGCCACTGCATCCTTGCTGCTTTCTCATGTGGAAGTCTGTTTAATGCGAAAACAAGGTGATATCTAATTAGCACACAGGTAAGGAATTAAGAAAATCTTTATTTAAGGGTGAAGATGTTTCTCACAAAATCGTTGCCCCAATGCATCATTGAAATTCAAGCTGGAAAGATGATTTTAATATATCACTTGTACATTTTGTATTGCTCTTCTGGTGACAATGTAGTTTGTTTTTGTCAATTATCATTTTAATAATAGGGTAAAGAAAATTAAGTGGATTTTTGAAAGAAAACAATACTGTCAATATACTATTAAAACAAATTAAAATGGTAAAAGTTATTGTACTTTAAGTAAAAATAAAAGAGCCAAAATATCAATCCCAGTTTTGGATTACTTTAATTAACAAAAAAAAAGCATATAGCAGAGGATAGTTTCAATCTGCCTACCTCTGGGTTATGGGCCCAGCATGCTTCCATTGCTGTACTCTGCTGCACATGTAAGTGCAAGAGATCCTGAAGCACTAACTCATCATGGGAAAGTACCAATGTGTTTCTTCGTTGGTTGATGGAAGAAACATCTTACAAAAACTCTCCAGATTATTGACTTTTTAAAGTTTTTCTAGGAAACGTTTTAGATGAATGCTTATTAGCCCTTGTCAGTACATACTTCTGCAATGTGTCTCTGTGGCGCAATCAGTTAGTGTGTACGGCTATTAACCAAAAGGTTGGTGGTTCAATCCCACCCAGGTACGTAATTGACCTTGTTATCAGATTTTGGTGATCTTTAAGTAGACAAGTCAAATTTCAAACCCCCTGTTATGGTGTAGGGTACCTGGCCTTCTCTGATGTAATCAGAGTTAGATTTGATTCAGTGATTTTATAAAAACATCTAGGAAGCACAATTTAGCAGTGGGTTGCAGAGAAAAAGAAATATGCTGGCAAAAAAATTCAATTGAGTGATTAAACAGCTCTTCATTTTCTGGCTTTATTTTTATGCTAACAAATTTGTTCTCTGAAAAGTGTCCACAAAGCCAAGTCTCTGATTAACACCTTTGTAGGGATGGTTTTTCACCTATTACTAAATTAAACTTGCTTCATTGGAAAGGCAGCAAGATGCATCCTCATTTAAATGTCTACTGAAATAATACAGGTTGACACCAGGAAACATTAACGCCACTGCATCCTTGCTGCTTTCTCATGTGGAAGTCTGTTTAATGTGAAAACAAGGTGATATCTAATTAGCACACAGGTAAGGAATTAAGAAAATCTTTATTTAAGGGTGAAGATGTTTCTCACAAAATCGTTGCCCCAATGCATCATTGAAATTCAAGCTGGAAAGATGATTTTAATATATCACTTGTACATTTTGTATTGCTCTTCTGGTGACAATGTAGTTTGTTTTTGTCAATTACCATTTTAATAATAGGGTAAAGAAAATTAAGTGGATTTTTGAAAGAAAACAATACTGTCAATATACTATTAAAACAAATTAAAATGGTAAAAGTTATTGTACTTTAAGTAAAAATAAAAGAGCAAAAATATCAATCCCAGTTTTGGATTACTTTAATTAACAAAAAAAATGCATATAGCAAAGGATAGTTTCAATCTGCCTATCTCTGGGTTATGGGCCCAGCATGCTTCCATTGCAGTACTCTGCTGCACATGTAAGTGCAAGAGATCCTGAAGCACTCACTCATCATGGGAAAGTACCAATGTGTTTCTTCATTGGTTGATGGAAGAAACATCTTACAAAAACTCTCCAGATTATTGACTTTTTAAAGTTTTTCTAGGAAACGTTCTTGATGAATGCATATTAGCCTTTGTCAGTATGTACTTTTTGCAAAGTGTCTCTGTGGTGCAATTGGTTAGTGTGTAAGGCTATTAACCAAAAGATTGGTGGTTCAATCCCACCCAGGAACGTAATTGACCTTGTGATCAGATTTTGGTGATATTTAAGTAGACAAGTCAAAATTTCAAACCCCCCTCTTATTGTGTAGGGTACCTGGCCTTCTCTGATGTAATCAGAGTTAGATTTGATTCAGTGATTTTATAAAAAACAGCTAGGAAGCACAATTTAGCAGTGGGTTGCAGAGAAAAAAAATATGCTGGCAAAAAAAATCCAATTGAGTGATTAAACAGCTCTTCATTTTCTGGCTTTATTTTTATGCTAACAAATTTGTTCTCTGAAAAGTGTCCACAAAGCCAAGTCTCTGATTAACACCTTTGTAGGGATGGTTTTTCACCTATTACTAAATTAAACTTGCTTCATTGGAAAGGCAGCAAGATGCATCCTCATTTCAATGTCTACTGAAATAATACAAGTTGACACCAGGAAACATTAACGCCACTGCATCCTTGCTGCTTTCTCATGTGGAAGTCTGTTTAACGCGAAAACAAGGTGATATCTAATTAGCACACAGGTAAGGAATTAAGAAAATCTTTATTTAAGGGTGAAGATGTTTCTCACAAAATCGTTGCCCCAATGCATCATTGAAATTCAAGCTGGAAAGATGATTTTAATATATCACTTGTACATTTTGTATTGCTCTTCTGGTGACAATGTAGTTTGTTTTTGTCAATTACCATTTTAATAATAGGGTAAAGAAATTTAAGTGGATTTTTGAAAGAAAACAATACTGTCAATATACTATTAAAACAAATTAAAATGGTAAAAGTTATTGTACTTTAAGTAAAAATAAAAGAGCCAAAATATCAATCCCAGTTTTGGATTACTTTAATTAAAAAAAAAAAGCATACAGCAGAGGATAGTTTCAATCTGCCTACCTCTGGGTTATGAGCCCAGCATGCTTCCATTGCTGTACTCTGCTGCACATGTAAGTGCAAGAGATCCTGAAGCACTCACTCATCATGGGAAAGTACCAATGTGTTTCTTCGTTGGTTGATGGAAGAAACATCTTACAAAAACTCTCCAGATTATTGACTTTTTAAAGGTTTTCTAGGAAACGTTTTAGATGAATGCTTATTAGCCTTTGTCAGTATACACTTTCGTAAAGTGTCTCTGTGGCGCAATCAGTTAGTGTGTACGGCTATTAACTAAAAGGTTGGTGGTTCAATCCCACCCAGGGACGTAATTGACCTTGTTATCAGATTTTGGTGATCTTTAAGTAGACAAGTCAAAATTTCAAACCCCCTCTTATAGTGTAGGGTACCTGGCCTTCTCTGATGTAATCAGAGTTAGATTTGATTCATTGATTTTATAAAAACAGCTAGGATGCACAATTTAGCAGTGGTTTGCAGAGAAAAAAAATATGCTGGCAGAAAAATCCAATTGAGTGATTAAACAGCTCTTCATTTTCTGGCTTTATTTTTATGCTAACAAATTTGTTCTCTGAAAAGTGTCCACAAAGCCAAGTCTCTGATTAACACCTTTGTAAGGATGGTTTTTCACCTATTACTAAATTAAACTTGCTTCATTGGAAAGGCAGCAAGATGCATCCTCATTTCAATGTCTACTGAAATAATACAAGTTGACACCAGGAAACATTAACGCCACTGCATCCTTGCTGCTTTCTCATGTGGAAGTCTGTTTAATGCGAAAACAAGGTGATATCTAATTATCACACAGGTAAGGAATTAAGAAAATCTTTATTTAAGGGTGAAGATGTTTCTCACAAAATCGTTGCCCCAATGCATCATTGAAATTCAAGCTGGAAAGATGATTTTAATATATCACTTGTACATTTTGTATTGCTCTTCTGGTGACAATGTAGTTTGTTTTTGTCAATTACCATTTTAATAATAGGGTAAAGAAAATTAAGTGGATTTTTGAAAGAAAACAATACTGTCAATATACTATTAAAACAAATTAAAATGGTAAAAGTTATTGTACTTTAAGTAAAAATAAAAGAGCCAAAATATCAATCCCAGTTTTGGATTACTTTAATTAACAAAAAAAAAGCATATAGCAGAGGATAGTTTCAATCTGCCTACCTCTGGGTTATGGGCCCAGCATGCTTCCATTGCTGTACTCTGCTGCACATGTAAGTGCAAGAGATCCTGAAGCACTAACTCATCATGGGAAAGTACCAATGTGTTTCTTCGTTGGTTGATGGAAGAAACATCTTACAAAAACTCTCCAGATTATTGACTTTTTAAAGTTTTTCTAGGAAACGTTTTAGATGAATGCTTATTAGCCCTTGTCAGTACATACTTTTGCAATGTGTCTCTGTGGCGCAATCAGTTAGTGTGTACGGCTATTAACCAAAAGGTTGGTTGTTCAATCCCACCCAGGTACGTAATTGACCTTGTTATCAGATTTTGGTGATCTTTAAGTAGACAAGTCAAAATTTCAAACCCCCTGTTATGGTGTAGGGTACCTGGCCTTCTCTGATGTAATCAGAGTTAGATTTGATTCAGTGATTTTATAAAAACAGCTAGGAAGCACAATTTAGCAGTGGGTTGCAGAGAAAAAGAAATATGCTGGCAAAAAAATCCAATTGAGTGATTAAACAGCTCTTCATTTTCTGGCTTTATTTTTATGCTAACAAATTTGTTCTCTGAAAAGTGTCCACAAAGCAAAGTCTCTGATTAACACCTTTGTAGGGATGGTTTTTCACCTATTACTAAATTAAACTTGCTTCATTGGAAAGGCAGCAAGATGCATCCTCATTTCAATGTCTACTGAAATAATACAGGTTGACACCAGGAAACATTAACGCCACTGCATCCTTGCTGCTTTCTCATGTGGAAGTCTGTTTAATGTGAAAACAAGGTGATATCTAATTAGCACACAGGTAAGGAATTAAGAAAATCTTTATTTAAGGGTGAAGATGTTTCTCACAAAATCGTTGCCCCAATGCATCATTGAAATTCAAGATGGAAAGATGATTTTAATATATCACTTGTACATTTTGTATTGCTCTTCTGGTGACAATGTAGTTTGTTTTTGTCAATCACCATTTTAATAATAGGGTAAAGAAAATGAAGTGGATTTTTGAAAGAAAACAATACTGTCAATATACTATTAAAACAAATTAAAATGGTAAAAGTTATTGTACTTTAAGTAAAAATAAAAGAGCCAAAATATCAATCCCAGTTTTGGATTACTTTAATTAACAAAAAAAAATGCATATAGCAGAGGATAGTTTCAATCTGCCTACCTCTGGGTTATGGGCCCAGCATGCTTCCATTGCTGTACTCTGCTGCACATGTAAGTGCAAGAGATCCTGAAGCACTCACTCATCATGGGAAAGTACCAATGTGTTTCTTCGTTGGTTGATAGAAGAAACATCTTACAAAAACTCTCCAGATTATTGACTTTTTAAAGTTTTTCTAGGAAACGTTTTAGATGAATGCTTATTAGCATTTGTCAGTATGTACTTTTGCAAAGTGTCTCTGTGGCGCAATCAGTTAGTGTGTACGGCTATTAACCAAAAGGTTGGTGGTTCAATCCCACCCAGGGACGTAATTGACCTTGTTATCAGATTTTGGTGATCTTTAAGTAGACAAGTCAAATTTCATACCCCCTGTTATTGTGTAGGGTACCTGGCCTTCTCTGATGTAATCAGAGTAAGATTTGATTCAGTGATTTTATAAAAACATCTAGGAAGCACAATTTAGCAGTGGGTTGCAGAGAAAAAGAAATATGCTGGCAAAAAAATTCAATTGAGTGATTAAACAGCTCTTCATTTTCTGGCTTTATTTTTATGCTAACAAATTTGTTCTCTGAAAAGTGTCCACAAAGCCAAGTCTCTGATTAACACCTTTGTAGGGATGGTTTTTCACCTATTACTAAATTAAACTTGCTTCATTGGAAAGGCAGCAAGATGCATCCTCATTTAAATGTCTACTGAAATAATACAGGTTGACACCAGGAAACATTAACGCCACTGCATCCTTGCTGCTTTCTCATGTGGAAGTCTGTTTAATGTGAAAACAAGGTGATATCTAATTAGCACACAGGTAAGGAATTAAGAAAATCTTTATTTAAGGGTGAAGATGTTTCTCACAAAATCGTTGCCCCAATGCATCATTGAAATTCAAGCTGGAAAGATGATTTTAATATATCACTTGTACATTTTGTATTGCTCTTCTGGTGACAATGTAGTTTGTTTTTGTCAATTACCATTTTAATAATAGGGTAAAGAAAATTAAGTGGATTTTTGAAAGAAAACAATACTGTCAATATACTATTAAAACAAATTAAAATGGTAAAAGTTATTGTACTTTAAGTAAAAATAAAAGAGCAAAAATATCAATCCCAGTTTTGGATTACTTTAATTAACAAAAAAAATGCATATAGCAAAGGATAGTTTCAATCTGCCTATCTCTGGGTTATGGGCCCAGCATGCTTCCATTGCAGTACTCTGCTGCACATGTAAGTGCAAGAGATCCTGAAGCACTCACTCATCATGGGAAAGTACCAATGTGTTTCTTCATTGGTTGATGGAAGAAACATCTTACAAAAACTCTCCAGATTATTGACTTTTTAAAGTTTTTCTAGGAAACGTTCTTGATGAATGCATATTAGCCTTTGTCAGTATGTACTTTTTGCAAAGTGTCTCTGTGGTGCAATTGGTTAGTGTGTAAGGCTATTAACCAAAAGATTGGTGGTTCAATCCCACCCTGGAACGTAATTGACCTTGTGATCAGATTTTGGTGATATTTAAGTAGACAAGTCAAAATTTCAAACCCCCCTCTTATTGTGTAGGGTACCTGGCCTTCTCTGATGTAATCAGAGTTAGATTTGATTCAGTGATTTTATAAAAAACAGCTAGGAAGCACAATTTAGCAGTGGGTTGCAGAGAAAAAAAATATGCTGGCAAAAAAAATCCAATTGAGTGATTAAACAGCTCTTCATTTTCTGGCTTTATTTTTATGCTAACAAATTTGTTCTCTGAAAAGTGTCCACAAAGCCAAGTCTCTGATTAACACCTTTGTAGGGATGGTTTTTCACCTATTACTAAATTAAACTTGCTTCATTGGAAAGGCAGCAAGATGCATCCTCATTTCAATGTCTACTGAAATAATACAAGTTGACACCAGGAAACATTAACGCCACTGCATCCTTGCTGCTTTCTCATGTGGAAGTCTGTTTAATGCGAAAACAAGGTGATATCTAATTAGCACACAGGTAAGGAATTAAGAAAATCTTTATTTAAGGGTGAAGATGTTTCTCACAAAATCGTTGCCCCAATGCATCATTGAAATTCAAGCTGGAAAGATGATTTTAATATATCACTTGTACATTTTGTATTGCTCTTCTGGTGACAATGTAGTTTGTTTTTGTCAATTATCATTTTAATAATAGGGTAAAGAAAATTAAGTGGATTTTTGAAAGAAAACAATACTGTCAATATACTATTAAAACAAATTAAAATGGTAAAAGTTATTGTACTTTAAGTAAAAATAAAAGAGCCAAAATATCAATCCCAGTTTTGGATTACTTTAATTAACAAAAAAAAAGCATATAGCAGAGGATAGTTTCAATCTGCCTACCTCTGGGTTATGGACCCAGCATGCTTCCATTGCTGTACTCTGCTGCACATGTAAGTGCAAGAGATCCTGAAGCACTAACTCATCATGGGAAAGTACCAATGTGTTTCTTCGTTGGTTGATGGAAGAAACATCTTACAAAAACTCTCCAGATTATTGACTTTTTAAAGTTTTTCTAGGAAACGTTTTAGATGAATGCTTATTAGCCCTTGTCAGTACATACTTCTGCAATGTGTCTCTGTGGCGCAATCAGTTAGTGTGTACGGCTATTAACCAAAAGGTTGGTGGTTCAATCCCACCCAGGTACGTAATTGACCTTGTTATCAGATTTTGGTGATCTTTAAGTAGACAAGTCAAATTTCAAACCCCCTGTTATGGTGTAGGGTACCTGGCCTTCTCTGATGTAATCAGAGTTAGATTTGATTCAGTGATTTTATAAAAACATCTAGGAAGCACAATTTAGCAGTGGGTTGCAGAGAAAAAGAAATATGCTGGCAAAAAAATTCAATTGAGTGATTAAACAGCTCTTCATTTTCTGGCTTTATTTTTATGCTAACAAATTTGTTCTCTGAAAAGTGTCCACAAAGCCAAGTCTCTGATTAACACCTTTGTAGGGATGGTTTTTCACCTATTACTAAATTAAACTTGCTTCATTGGAAAGGCAGCAAGATGCATCCTCATTTAAATGTCTACTGAAATAATACAGGTTGACACCAGGAAACATTAACGCCACTGCATCCTTGCTGCTTTCTCATGTGGAAGTCTGTTTAATGTGAAAACAAGGTGATATCTAATTAGCACACAGGTAAGGAATTAAGAAAATCTTTATTTAAGGGTGAAGATGTTTCTCACAAAATCGTTGCCCCAATGCATCATTGAAATTCAAGCTGGAAAGATGATTTTAATATATCACTTGTACATTTTGTATTGCTCTTCTGGTGACAATGTAGTTTGTTTTTGTCAATTACCATTTTAATAATAGGGTAAAGAAAATTAAGTGGATTTTTGAAAGAAAACAATACTGTCAATATACTATTAAAACAAATTAAAATGGTAAAAGTTATTGTACTTTAAGTAAAAATAAAAGAGCAAAAATATCAATCCCAGTTTTGGATTACTTTAATTAACAAAAAAAATGCATATAGCAAAGGATAGTTTCAATCTGCCTATCTCTGGGTTATGGGCCCAGCATGCTTCCATTGCAGTACTCTGCTGCACATGTAAGTGCAAGAGATCCTGAAGCACTCACTCATCATGGGAAAGTACCAATGTGTTTCTTCATTGGTTGATGGAAGAAACATCTTACAAAAACTCTCCAGATTATTGACTTTTTAAAGTTTTTCTAGGAAACGTTCTTGATGAATGCATATTAGCCTTTGTCAGTATGTACTTTTTGCAAAGTGTCTCTGTGGTGCAATTGGTTAGTGTGTAAGGCTATTAACCAAAAGATTGGTGGTTCAATCCCACCCAGGAACGTAATTGACCTTGTGATCAGATTTTGGTGATATTTAAGTAGACAAGTCAAAATTTCAAACCCCCCTCTTATTGTGTAGGGTACCTGGCCTTCTCTGATGTAATCAGAGTTAGATTTGATTCAGTGATTTTATAAAAAAACAGCTAGGAAGCACAATTTAGCAGTGGGTTGCAGAGAAAAAAAATATGCTGGCAAAAAAAATCCAATTGAGTGATTAAACAGCTCTTCATTTTCTGGCTTTATTTTTATGCTAACAAATTTGTTCTCTGAAAAGTGTCCACAAAGCCAAGTCTCTGATTAACACCTTTGTAGGGATGGTTTTTCACCTATTACTAAATTAAACTTGCTTCATTGGAAAGGCAGCAAGATGCATCCTCATTTCAATGTCTACTGAAATAATACAAGTTGACACCAGGAAACATTAACGCCACTGCATCCTTGCTGCTTTCTCATGTGGAAGTCTGTTTAATGCGAAAACAAGGTGATATCTAATTAGCACACAGGTAAGGAATTAAGAAAATCTTTATTTAAGGGTGAAGATGTTTCTCACAAAATCGTTGCCCCAATGCATCATTGAAATTCAAGCTGGAAAGATGATTTTAATATATCACTTGTACATTTTGTATTGCTCTTCTGGTGACAATGTAGTTTGTTTTTGTCAATTACCATTTTAATAATAGGGTAAAGAAATTTAAGTGGATTTTTGAAAGAAAACAATACTGTCAATATACTATTAAAACAAATTAAAATGGTAAAAGTTATTGTACTTTAAGTAAAAATAAAAGAGCCAAAATATCAATCCCAGTTTTGGATTACTTTAATTAAAAAAAAAAAGCATACAGCAGAGGATAGTTTCAATCTGCCTACCTCTGGGTTATGAGCCCAGCATGCTTCCATTGCTGTACTCTGCTGCACATGTAAGTGCAAGAGATCCTGAAGCACTCACTCATCATGGGAAAGTACCAATGTGTTTCTTCGTTGGTTGATGGAAGAAACATCTTACAAAAACTCTCCAGATTATTGACTTTTTAAAGGTTTTCTAGGAAACGTTTTAGATGAATGCTTATTAGCCTTTGTCAGTATACACTTTCGTAAAGTGTCTCTGTGGCGCAATCAGTTAGTGTGTACGGCTATTAACTAAAAGGTTGGTGGTTCAATCCCACCCAGGGACGTAATTGACCTTGTTATCAGATTTTGGTGATCTTTAAGTAGACAAGTCAAAATTTCAAACCCCCTCTTATAGTGTAGGGTACCTGGCCTTCTCTGATGTAATCAGAGTTAGATTTGATTCATTGATTTTATAAAAACAGCTAGGATGCACAATTTAGCAGTGGTTTGCAGAGAAAAAAAATATGCTGGCAGAAAAATCCAATTGAGTGATTAAACAGCTCTTCATTTTCTGGCTTTATTTTTATGCTAACAAATTTGTTCTCTGAAAAGTGTCCACAAAGCCAAGTCTCTGATTAACACCTTTGTAAGGATGGTTTTTCACCTATTACTAAATTAAACTTGCTTCATTGGAAAGGCAGCAAGATGCATCCTCATTTCAATGTCTACTGAAATAATACAAGTTGACACCAGGAAACATTAACGCCACTGCATCCTTGCTGCTTTCTCATGTGGAAGTCTGTTTAATGCGAAAACAAGGTGATATCTAATTATCACACAGGTAAGGAATTAAGAAAATCTTTATTTAAGGGTGAAGATGTTTCTCACAAAATCGTTGCCCCAATGCATCATTGAAATTCAAGCTGGAAAGATGATTTTAATATATCACTTGTACATTTTGTATTGCTCTTCTGGTGACAATGTAGTTTGTTTTTGTCAATTACCATTTTAATAATAGGGTAAAGAAAATTAAGTGGATTTTTGAAAGAAAACAATACTGTCAATATACTATTAAAACAAATTAAAATGGTAAAAGTTATTGTACTTTAAGTAAAAATAAAAGAGCCAAAATATCAATCCCAGTTTTGGATTACTTTAATTAACAAAAAAAAGCATATAGCAGAGGATAGTTTCAATCTGCCTACCTCTGGGTTATGGGCCCAGCATGCTTCCATTGCTGTACTCTGCTGCACATGTAAGTGCAAGAGATCCTGAAGCACTCACTCATCATGGGAAAGTACCAATGTGTTTCTTCGTTGGTTGATGGAAGAAACATCTTACAAAAACTCTCCAGATTATTGACTTTTTAAAGTTTTTCTAGGAAACGTTTTAGATGAATGCTTATTAGCCCTTGTCAGTACATACTTTTGCAATGTGTCTCTGTGGCGCAATCAGTTAGTGTGTACGGCTATTAACCAAAAGGTTGGTGGTTCAATCCCACCCAGGTACGTAATTGACCTTGTTATCAGATTTTGGTGATCTTTAAGTAGACAAGTCAAAATTTCAAACCCCCTGTTATGGTGTAGGGTACCTGGCCTTCTCTGATGTAATCAGAGTTAGATTTGATTCAGTGATTTTATAAAAACAGCTAGGAAGCACAATTTAGCAGTGGGTTGCAGAGAAAAAGAAATATGCTGGCAAAAAAATCCAATTGAGTGATTAAACAGCTCTTCATTTTCTGGCTTTATTTTTATGCTAACAAATTTGTTCTCTGAAAAGTGTCCACAAAGCAAAGTCTCTGATTAACACCTTTGTAGGGATGGTTTTTCACCTATTACTAAATTAAACTTGCTTCATTGGAAAGGCAGCAAGATGCATCCTCATTTCAATGTCTACTGAAATAATACAGGTTGACACCAGGAAACATTAACGCCACTGCATCCTTGCTGCTTTCTCATGTGGAAGTCTGTTTAATGTGAAAACAAGGTGATATCTAATTTGCACACAGGTAAGGAATTAAGAAAATCTTTATTTAAGGGTGAAGATGTTTCTCACAAAATCGTTGCCCCAATGCATCATTGAAATTCAAGCTGGAAAGATGATTTTAATATATCACTTGTACATTTTGTATTGCTCTTCTGGTGACAATGTAGTTTGTTTTTGTCAATCACCATTTTAATAATAGGGTAAAGAAAATGAAGTGGATTTTTGAAAGAAAACAATACTGTCAATATACTATTAAAACAAATTAAAATGGTAAAAGTTATTGTACTTTAAGTAAAAATAAAAGCCAAAATATCAATCCCAGTTTTGGATTACTTTAATTAACAAAAAAAAATGCATATAGCAGAGGATAGTTTCAATCTGCCTACCTCTGGGTTATGGGCCCAGCATGCTTCCATTGCTGTACTCTGCTGCACATGTAAGTGCAAGAGATCCTGAAGCACTCACTCATCATGGGAAAGTACCAATGTGTTTCTTCGTTGGTTGATAGAAGAAACATCTTACAAAAACTCTCCAGATTATTGACTTTTTTAAGTTTTTCTAGGAAACGTTTTAGATGAATGCTTATTAGCATTTGTCAGTATGTACTTTTGCAAAGTGTCTCTGTGGCGCAATCAGTTAGTGTGTACGGCTATTAACCAAAAGGTTGGTGGTTCAATCCCACCCAGGGATGTAATTGACCTTGTTATCAGATTTTGGTGATCTTTAAGTAGACAAGTCAAATTTCATACCCCCTGTTATTGTGTAGGGTACCTGGCCTTCTCTGATGTGATCAGAGTTAGATTTGATTCAGTGATTTTATAAAAACATCTAGGAAGCACAATTTAGCAGTGGGTTGCAGAGAAAAAGAAATATGCTGGCAAAAAAATCAAATTGCGTGATTAAACAGCTCTTCATTTTCTGGCTTTATTTTTATGCTAACAAATTTGTTCTCTGAAAAGTGTCCACAAAGCCAAGTCTCTGATTAACACCTTTGTAGGGATGGTTTTTCACCTATTACTAAATTAAACTTGCTTCATTGGAAAGGCAGCAAGATGCATCCTCATTTCAATGTCTACTGAAATAATACAGGTTGAAACCAGGAAACATTAACGCCACTGCATCCTTGCTGCTTTCTCATGTGGAAGTCTGTTTAATGTGAAAACAAGGTGATATCTAATTAGCACACAGGTAAGGAATTACGAAAATCTTTATTTAAGGGTGAAAATGTTTCTCACAAAATTGTTGCCCCAATGCATCATTGAAATTCAAGCTGGAAAGATGATTTTAATATATCACTTGTACATTTTGTATTTCTCTTCTGGTGACAATGTAGTTTTTTTTGTCAATTACCATTTTAATAATAGGGTAAAGAAAATTAAGTGGATTTTTGAAAGAAAACAATACTGTCAATATACTATTAAAACAAATTAAAATGGTAAAAGTTATTGTACTTTAAGTAAAAATAAAAGAGCCAAAATATCAATCCCAGTTTTGGATTACTTTAATTAAAAAAAAAAAGCATACAGCAGAGGATAGTTTCAATCTGCCTACCTCTGGGTTATGAGCCCAGCATGCTTCCATTGCTGTACTCTGCTGCACATGTAAGTGCAAGAGATCCTGAAGCACTCACTCATCATGGGAAAGTACCAATGTGTTTCTTCGTTGGTTGATGGAAGAAACATCTTACAAAAACTCTCCAGATTATTGACTTTTTAAAGGTTTTCTAGGAAACGTTTTAGATGAATGCTTATTAGCCTTTGTCAGTATACACTTTCGTAAAGTGTCTCTGTGGCGCAATCAGTTAGTGTGTACGGCTATTAACTAAAAGGTTGGTGGTTCAATCCCACCCAGGGACGTAATTGACCTTGTTATCAGATTTTGGTGATCTTTAAGTAGACAAGTCAAAATTTCAAACCCCCTCTTATAGTGTAGGGTACCTGGCCTTCTCTGATGTAATCAGAGTTAGATTTGATTCATTGATTTTATAAAAACAGCTAGGATGCACAATTTAGCAGTGGTTTGCAGAGAAAAAAAATATGCTGGCAGAAAAATCCAATTGAGTGATTAAACAGCTCTTCATTTTCTGGCTTTATTTTTATGCTAACAAATTTGTTCTCTGAAAAGTGTCCACAAAGCCAAGTCTCTGATTAACACCTTTGTAAGGATGGTTTTTCACCTATTACTAAATTAAACTTGCTTCATTGGAAAGGCAGCAAGATGCATCCTCATTTCAATGTCTACTGAAATAATACAAGTTGACACCAGGAAACATTAACGCCACTGCATCCTTGCTGCTTTCTCATGTGGAAGTCTGTTTAATGCGAAAACAAGGTGATATCTAATTATCACACAGGTAAGGAATTAAGAAAATCTTTATTTAAGGGTGAAGATGTTTCTCACAAAATCGTTGCCCCAATGCATCATTGAAATTCAAGCTGGAAAGATGATTTTAATATATCACTTGTACATTTTGTATTGCTCTTCTGGTGACAATGTAGTTTGTTTTTGTCAATTACCATTTTAATAATAGGGTAAAGAAAATTAAGTGGATTTTTGAAAGAAAACAATACTGTCAATATACTATTAAAACAAATTAAAATGGTAAAAGTTATTGTACTTTAAGTAAAAATAAAAGAGCCAAAATATCAATCCCAGTTTTGGATTACTTTAATTAACAAAAAAAAGCATATAGCAGAGGATAGTTTCAATCTGCCTACCTCTGGGTTATGGGCCCAGCATGCTTCCATTGCTGTACTCTGCTGCACATGTAAGTGCAAGAGATCCTGAAGCACTCACTCATCATGGGAAAGTACCAATGTGTTTCTTCGTTGGTTGATGGAAGAAACATCTTACAAAAACTCTCCAGATTATTGACTTTTTAAAGTTTTTCTAGGAAACGTTTTAGATGAATGCTTATTAGCCCTTGTCAGTACATACTTTTGCAATGTGTCTCTGTGGCGCAATCAGTTAGTGTGTACGGCTATTAACCAAAAGGTTGGTGGTTCAATCCCACCCAGGTACGTAATTGACCTTGTTATCAGATTTTGGTGATCTTTAAGTAGACAAGTCAAAATTTCAAACCCCCTGTTATGGTGTAGGGTACCTTGCCTTCTCTGATGTAATCAGAGTTAGATTTGATTCAGTGATTTTATAAAAACAGCTAGGAAGCACAATTTAGCAGTGGGTTGCAGAGAAAAAGAAATATGCTGGCAAAAAAATCCAATTGAGTGATTAAACAGCTCTTCATTTTCTGGCTTTATTTTTATGCTAACAAATTTGTTCTCTGAAAAGTGTCCACAAAGCAAAGTCTCTGATTAACACCTTTGTAGGGATGGTTTTTCACCTATTACTAAATTAAACTTGCTTCATTGGAAAGGCAGCAAGATGCATCCTCATTTCAATGTCTACTGAAATAATACAGGTTGACACCAGGAAACATTAACGCCACTGCATCCTTGCTGCTTTCTCATGTGGAAGTCTGTTTAATGTGAAAACAAGGTGATATCTAATTTGCACACAGGTAAGGAATTAAGAAAATCTTTATTTAAGGGTGAAGATGTTTCTCACAAAATCGTTGCCCCAATGCATCATTGAAATTCAAGCTGGAAAGATGATTTTAATATATCACTTGTACATTTTGTATTGCTCTTCTGGTGACAATGTAGTTTGTTTTTGTCAATCACCATTTTAATAATAGGGTAAAGAAAATGAAGTGGATTTTTGAAAGAAAACAATACTGTCAATATACTATTAAAACAAATTAAAATGGTAAAAGTTATTGTACTTTAAGTAAAAATAAAAGCCAAAATATCAATCCCAGTTTTGGATTACTTTAATTAACAAAAAAAAATGCATATAGCAGAGGATAGTTTCAATCTGCCTACCTCTGGGTTATGGGCCCAGCATGCTTCCATTGCTGTACTCTGCTGCACATGTAAGTGCAAGAGATCCTGAAGCACTCACTCATCATGGGAAAGTACCAATGTGTTTCTTCGTTGGTTGATAGAAGAAACATCTTACAAAAACTCTCCAGATTATTGACTTTTTTAAGTTTTTCTAGGAAACGTTTTAGATGAATGCTTATTAGCATTTGTCAGTATGTACTTTTGCAAAGTGTCTCTGTGGCGCAATCAGTTAGTGTGTACGGCTATTAACCAAAAGGTTGGTGGTTCAATCCCACCCAGGGATGTAATTGACCTTGTTATCAGATTTTGGTGATCTTTAAGTAGACAAGTCAAATTTCATACCCCCTGTTATTGTGTAGGGTACCTGGCCTTCTCTGATGTGATCAGAGTTAGATTTGATTCAGTGATTTTATAAAAACATCTAGGAAGCACAATTTAGCAGTGGGTTGCAGAGAAAAAGAAATATGCTGGCAAAAAAATCAAATTGCGTGATTAAACAGCTCTTCATTTTCTGGCTTTATTTTTATGCTAACAAATTTGTTCTCTGAAAAGTGTCCACAAAGCCAAGTCTCTGATTAACACCTTTGTAGGGATGGTTTTTCACCTATTACTAAATTAAACTTGCTTCATTGGAAAGGCAGCAAGATGCATCCTCATTTCAATGTCTACTGAAATAATACAGGTTGAAACCAGGAAACATTAACGCCACTGCATCCTTGCTGCTTTCTCATGTGGAAGTCTGTTTAATGTGAAAACAAGGTGATATCTAATTAGCACACAGGTAAGGAATTACGAAAATCTTTATTTAAGGGTGAAAATGTTTCTCACAAAATTGTTGCCCCAATGCATCATTGAAATTCAAGCTGGAAAGATGATTTTAATATATCACTTGTACATTTTGTATTTCTCTTCTGGTGACAATGTAGTTTTTTTTGTCAATTACCATTTTAATAATAGGGTAAAGAAAATTAAGTGGATTTTTGAAAGAAAACTATACTGTCAATATACTATTAAAACAAATTAAAATGGTAAAAGTTATTGTACTTTAAGTAAAAATAAAAGAGCAAAAATATCAATCCCAGTTTTGATTACTTAAATTAACAAAAAAAAATGCATATAGCAAAGGATAGTTTCAATCTGCCTACCTTTGGTTTATGGGTCCAGCATGCTTCCATTGCAGTACTCTGCTGCACATGTAAGTGCAAGAGATCCTGAAGCACTCACTCATCATGGGAAAGTACCAATGTGTTTATTCGTTGGTTGATGGAAGAAACATCTTACAAAAACTCTCCAGATTATTGATTTTTTAATGTTTTTCTAGGAAACGTTCTAGATGTATGCTTATTAGCCTTTGTCAGTATGTACTTTTTGCAAAGTGTCTCTGTGGCGCAATCGGTTAGTGTGTTCGCTATTAACCAAAAGGTTGGTGGTTCAATCCCACCCAGGGACGTAATTGACCTTGTGATCAGATTTTGGTGATATTTAAGTAGACAAGTCAAAATTTCAAACCCCCTCTTATTGTGTAGGGTACCTGGCCTTCTCTGATGTAATCAGAGTTAGATTTGATTCAGTGATTTTATAAAAACATCTAGGAAGCACAATTTAGCAGTGGGTTGCAGAGAAAAAAAATATGCTGGCAGAAAAATCCAATTGAGTGATTAAACAGCTCTTCATTTTCTGGCTTTATTTTTATGCTAACAAATTTGTTCTCTGAAAAGTGTCCACAAAGCCAAGTCTCTGATTAACACCTTTGTAAGGATGGTTTTTCACCTATTACTAAATTAAACTTGCTTCATTGGAAAGGCAGCAAGATGCATCCTCATTTCAATGTCTACTGAAATAATACAAGTTGACACCAGGAAACATTAACGCCACTGCATCCTTGCTGCTTTCTCATGTGGAAGTCTGTTTAATGTGAAAACATGGTGATATCTAATTAGCACACAGGTAAGGAATTATGAAAATCTTTATTTAAGGGTGAAGATGTTTCTCACAAAATTGTTGACCCAATGCATCATTGAAATTCAAGCTGGAAAGATGAATTTAATATATCACTTGTACATTTTGTATTGCTCTTCTGGTGACAATGTAGTTTGTTTTTGTCAATTACCATTTTATTAATAGGGTAAAGAAAATTAAGTGGATTTTTGAAAGAAAACAATACTGTCAATATACTATTAAAACAAATTAAAATGGTAAAAGTTATTGTTCTTTAAGTAAAAATAAAAGAGACAAAATATCAATCCCAGTTTTGGATTACTTTAATTAACAAAAAAAAATGCATATAGCAGAGGATAGTTTCAATCTGCCTACCTCTGGGTTATGGGCCCAGCATGCTTCCATTGCAGTACTCTGCTGCACATGTAAGTGCAAGAGATCCTGAAGCACTCACTCATCATGGTAAAGTACCAATGTGTTTCTTCGTTGGTTGATGGAAGAAACATCTTACAAAAACTCTCCAGATTATTGACTTTTTAAAGTTTTGCTAGGAAACGTTTTAGATGAATGCTTATTAGCCTTTGTCAGTATGGACTTTTGCAAAGTGTCTCTGTGGCGCAATCAGTTAGTATGTATGGCTATTAACCAAAAGGTTGGTGGTTCAATCCCACCCAGGGACCTAATTGACCTTGTTATCAGATTTTGGTGATCTTTAAGTAAACAAGTCAAAATTTCAAACCCCCTGTTATGGTGTAGGGTACCTGGCCTTCTCTGATGTAATCAGAGTTAGATTTGATTCAGTGATTTTATAAAAACAGCTAGGAAGCACAATTTAGCAGTGGGTTGCAGAGAAAACAAATATGCTGGCAGAAAAATCCAATTGAGTGATTAAACAGCTCTTTATTTTCTGGCTTTATTTTTATGCTAACAAATTTGTTCTCTGAAAAGTGTCCACAAAGCCAAGTCTCTGATTAACACCTTTGTAAGGATGGTTTTTCACCTATTACTAAATTAAACTTGCTTCATTGGAAAGGCAGCAAGATGCATCCTCATTTCAATGTCTACTGAAATAATACAGGTTGACACCAGGAAACATTAACGCCACTGCATCCTTGCTGCTTTCTCATGTGGAAGTCTGTTTAATGTGAAAACAAGGTGATATCTAATTAGCACACAGGTAAGGAATTAAGAAAATCTTTATTTAAGGGTGAAGATGTTTCTCACAAAATCGTTGCCCCAATGCATCATTGAAATTCAAGCTGGAAAGATGATTTTAATATATCACTTGTACATTTTGTATTGCTCTTCTGGTGACAATGTAGTTTGTTTTTGTCAATTACCATTTTAATAATAGGGTAAAGAGAATTAAGTGGATTTTTGAAAGAAAACAATACTGTCAATATACTATTAAAACAAATTACAATGGTAAAAGTTATTGTACTTTAAGTAAAAATAAAAGAGCCAAAATATCAATCCCAGTTTTGGATTACTTTAATTAACAAACAAAAAAATGCATATAGCAGAGGATAGTTTCAATCTGCCTACCTCTGGGTTATGGGCCCAGCATGCTTCCATTGCAGTACTCTGCTGCACATGTAAGTGCAAGAGATCCTGAAGCACTCACTCATCATGGGAAAGTACCAATGTGTTTCTTCGTTGGTTGATGGAAGAAACATCTTACAAAAACTCTCCAGATTATTGACTTTTTTAAGTTTTTCTAGGAAACGTTTTAGATGAATGCTTATTAGCCTATGTCAGTATGTACTTTTGCAAAGTGTCTCTGTGGCGCAATCAGTTAGTGTGTACGGCTATTAACCAAAAGGTTGGTGGTTCAATCCCACCCAGGGACGTAATTGACCTTGTTATCAGATTTTGGTGATCTTTAAGTAGACAAGTCAAATTTCATACCCCCTGTTATGGTTTAGGGTACCTGGCCTTCTCTGATGTAATCAGAGTTAGATTTGATTCAGAGATTTTATAAAAACATCTAGGAAGCACAATTTAGCAGTGGGTTGCAAAGAAAAAGAAATATGCTGGCAAAAAAATCAAATTGCGTGATTAAACAGCTCTTAATTTTCTTGCTTTATTTTTATGCTAACAAATTTGTTCTCTGAAAAGTGTCCACAAAGCCAAGTCTCTGATTAACACCTTTGTAGGGATGGTTTTTCACCGATTACTAAATTAAACTTGCTTCATTGGAAAGGCAGCAAGATGCATCCTCATTTCAATGTCTACTGAAATAATACAGGTTGACACCAGGAAACATTAACGCCACTGCATCCTTGCTGCTTTCTCATGTGGAAGTCTGTTTAATGTGAAAACAAGGTGATATCTAATTAGCACACAGGTAAGGAATTACGAAAATCTTTATTTAAGGGTGAAGATGTTTCTCACAAAATCGTTGCCCCAATGCATCATTGAAATTCAAGCTGGAAAGATGATTTTAATATATCACTTGTACGTATTGCTCTTCTGGTGACAATGTAGTTTGTTTTTGTCAATTACCATTTTAATAACAGGGTAAAGAAAATTAAGTGGATTTTTGAAAGAAAACTATACTGTCAATATACTATTAAAACAAATTAAAATGGTAAAAGTTATTGTACTTTAAGTAAAAATAAAAGAGCAAAAATATCAATCCCAGTTTTGATTACTTAAATTAACAAAAAAAATGCATATAGCAAAGGATAGTTTCAATCTGCCTACCTCTGGGTTATGGGTCCAGCATGCTTCCATTGCAGTACTCTGCTGCACATGTAAGTGCAAGAGATCCTGAAGCACTCACTCATCATGGGAAAGTACCAATGTGTTTCTTCGTTGGTTGATGGAAGAAACATCTTACAAAAACTCTCCAGATTATTGATTTTTTAATGTTTTTCTAGGAAACGTTCTAGATGTATGCCTATTAGCCTTTGTCAGTATGCACTTTTTGCAAAGTGTCTCTGTGGCGCAATCGGTTAGTGTGTTCGGCTATTAACCAAAAGGTTGGTGGTTCAATCCCACCCAGGGACGTGATTGACCTTGTTATCAGATTTTGGTGATATTTAAGTAGACAAGTCAAAATTTCAAACCCCCTGTTATGGTGTAGGGTACCTGGCCTTCTCTGATGTAATCAGAGTTAGATTTGATTCAGTGATTTTATAAAAACAGCTAGGAAGCACAATTTAGCAGTGGGTTGCAGAGAAAAAAAATATGCTGGCAGAAAAATCCAATTGAGTGATTAAACAGCTCTTCATTTTCTGGCTTTATTTTTATGCTAACAAATTTGTTCTCTGAAAAGTGTCCACAAAGCCAAGTCTCTGATTAACACCTTTGTAAGGATGGTTTTTCACCTATTACTAAATTAAACTTGCTTCATTGGAAAGGCAGCAAGATGCATCCTCATTTCAATGTCTACTGAAATAATACAGGTTGACACCAGGAAACATTAACGCCACTGCATCCTTGCTGCTTTCTCATGTGGAAGTCTGTTTAATGTGAAAACAAGGTGATATCTAATTAGCACACAGGTAAGGAATTACGAAAATCTTTATTTAAGGGTGAAGATGTTTCTCACAAAATTGTTGCCCCAATGCATCATTGAAATTCAAGCTGGAAAGATGATTTTAATATATCACTTGTACATTTTGTATTGCTCTTCTGGTGACAATGTAGTTTGTTTTTGTCAATTACCATTTTAATAACAGGGTAAAGAAAATTAAGTGGATTTTTGAAAGAAAACTATACTGTCAATATACTATTAAAACAAATTAAAATGGTAAAAGTTATTGTACTTTAAGTAAAAATAAAAGAGCAAAAATATCAATCCCAGTTTTGATTACTTAAATTAACAAAAAAAATGCATATAGCAAAGGATAGTTTCAATCTGCCTACCTCTGGGTTATGGGTCCAGCATGCTTCCATTGCAGTACTCTGCTGCACATGTAAGTGCAAGAGATCCTGAAGCACTCACTCATCATGGGAAAGTACCAATGTGTTTCTTCGTTGGTTGATGGAAGAAACATCTTACAAAAACTCTCCAGATTATTGATTTTTTAATGTTTTTCTAGGAAACGTTCTAGATGTATGCTTATTAGCCTTTGTCAGTATTTACTTTTTGCAAAGTGTCTCTGTGGCGCAATCGGTTAGTGTGTTCGGCTATTAACCAAAAGGTTGGTGGTTCAATCCCACCCAGGGATGTAATTGACCTTGTGATCAGATTTTGGTGATATTTAAGTAGACAAGTCAAAATTTCAAACCCCTTCTTATTGTGTAGGGTACCTGGCCTTCTCTGATGTAATCAGAGTTAGATTTGATTCAGTGATTTTATAAAAAACAGCTAGGAAGCACAATTTAGCAGTGGGTTGCAGAGAAAAAAAATATGCTGGCAGAAAAATCCAATTGAGTGATTAAACAGCTCTTCATTTTCTGGCTTTATTTTTATGCTAACAAATTTGTTCTCTGAAAAGTGTCCACAAAGCCAAGTCTCTGATTAACACCTTTGTAGGGATGGTTTTTCACCTATTACTAAATTAAACTTGCTTCATTGGAAAGGCAGCAAGATGCATCCTCATTTCAATGTCTACTGAAATAATACAAGTTGACACCAGGAAACATTAACGCCACTGCATCCTTGCTGCTTTCTCATGTGGAAGTCTGTTTAATGTGAAAACAAGGTGATATCTAATTAGCACACAGGTAAGGAATTAAGAAAATCTTTATTTAAGGGTGAAGATGTTTCTCACAAAATTGTTGACCCAATGCATCATTGAAATTCAAGCTGGAAAGATGAATTTAATATATCACTTGTACATTTTGTATTACTCTTCTGGTGACAATGTAGTTTGTTTTTGTCAATTACCATTTTATTAATAGGGTAAAGAAAATTAAGTGGATTTTTGAAAGAAAACAATACTGTCAATATACTATTAAAACAAATTAAAATGGTAAAAGTTATTGTACTTTAAGTAAAAATAAAAGAGCAAAAATATCAATCCCAGTTTTGGATTACTTTAATTAACAAAAAAAAATGCATATAGCAGAGGATAGTTTCAATCTGCCTACCTCTGGGTTATGGGCCCAGCATGCTTCCATTGCAGTACTCTGCTGCACATGTAAGTGCAAGAGATCCTGAAGCACTCACTCATCATGGGAAAGTACCAATGTGTTTCTTCGTTGGTTGATGGAAGAAACATCTTACAAAAACTCTCCAGATTATTGACTTTTTAAAGTTTTGCTAGGAAACGTTTTAGATGAATGCTTATTAGCCTTTGTCAGTATGGACTTTTGCAAAGTGTCTCTGTGGCGCAATCAGTTAGTATGTATGGCTATTAACCAAAAGGTTGGTGGTTCAATCCCACCCAGGGACCTAATTGACCTTGTTATCAGATTTTGGTGATCTTTAAGTAGACAAGTCAAAATTTCAAACCCCCTGTTATGGTGTAGGGTACCTGGCCTTCTCTGATGTAATCAGAGTTAGATTTGATTCAGTGATTTTTTAAAAACAGCTAGGAAGCACAATTTAGCAGTGGGTTGCAGAGAAAACAAATATGCTGGCAGAAAAATCCAATTGAGTGATTAAACAGCTCTTTATTTTCTGGCTTTATTTTTATGCTAACAAATTTGTTCTCTGAAAAGTGTCCACAAAGCCAAGTCTCTGATTAACACCTTTGTAAGGATGGTTTTTCACCTATTACTAAATTAAACTTGCTTCATTGGAAAGGCAGCAAGATGCATCCTCATTTCAATGTCTACTGAAATAATACAGGTTGACACCAGGAAACATTAACGCCACTGCATCCTTGCTGCTTTCTCATGTGGAAGTCTGTTTAATGTGAAAACAAGGTGATATCTAATTAGCACACAGGTAAGGAATTAAGAAAATCTTTATTTAAGGGTGAAGATGTTTCTCACAAAATCGTTGCCCCAATGCATCATTGAAATTCAAGCTGGAAAGATGATTTTAATATATCACTTGTACATTTTGTATTGCTCTTCTGGTGACAATGTAGTTTGTTTTTGTCAATTACCATTTTAATAATAGGGTAAAGAGAATTAAGTGGATTTTTGAAAGAAAACAATACTGTCAATATACTATTAAAACAAATTACAATGGTAAAAGTTATTGTACTTTAAGTAAAAATAAAAGAGCCAAAATATCAATCCCAGTTTTGGATTACTTTAATTAACAAACAAAAAAATGCATATAGCAGAGGATAGTTTCAATCTGCCTACCTCTGGGTTATGGGCCCAGCATGCTTCCATTGCAGTACTCTGCTGCACATGTAAGTGCAAGAGATCCTGAAGCACTCACTCATCATGGGAAAGTACCAATGTGTTTCTTCGTTGGTTGATGGAAGAAACATCTTACAAAAACTCTCCAGATTATTGACTTTTTTAAGTTTTTCTAGGAAACGTTTTAGATGAATGCTTATTAGCCTTTGTCAGTATGTACTTTTGCAAAGTGTCTCTGTGGCGCAATCGGTTAGTGTGTACGGCTATTAACCAAAAGGTTAGTGGTTCAATCCCACCCAGGGACGTAATTGACCTTGTTATCAGATTTTGGTGATCTTTAAGTAGACAAGTCAAATTTCATACCCCCTGTTATGGTTTAGGGTACCTGGCCTTCTCTGATGTAATCAGAGTTAGATTTGATTCAGTGATTTTATAAAAACATCTAGGAAGCACAATTTAGCAGTGGGTTGCAGAGAAAAAGAAATATGCTGGCAAAAAAATCAAATTGCGTGATTAAACAGCTCTTAATTTTCTTGCTTTATTTTTATGCTAACAAATTTGTTCTCTGAAAAGTGTCCACAAAGCCAAGTCTCTGATTAACACCTTTGTAGGGATGGTTTTTCACCGATTACTAAATTAAACTTGCTTCATTGGAAAGGCAGCAAGATGCATCCTCATTTCAATGTCTACTGAAATAATACAGGTTGACACCAGGAAACATTAACGCCACTGCATCCTTGCTGCTTTCTCATGTGGAAGTCTGTTTAATGTGAAAACAAGGTGATATCTAATTAGCACACAGGTAAGGAATTACGAAAATCTTTATTTAAGGGTGAAGATGTTTCTCACAAAATCGTTGCCCCAATGCATCATTGAAATTCAAGCTGGAAAGATGATTTTAATATATCACTTGTACATTTTGTATTGCTCTTCTGGTGACAATGTAGTTTGTTTTTGTCAATTACCATTTTAATAACAGGGTAAAGAAAATTAAGTGGATTTTTGAAAGAAAACTATACTGTCAATATACTATTAAAACAAATTAAAATGGTAAAAGTTATTGTACTTTAAGTAAAAATAAAAGAGCAAAAATATCAATCCCAGTTTTGATTACTTAAATTAACAAAAAAAATGCATATAGCAAAGGATAGTTTCAATCTGCCTACCTCTGGGTTATGGGTCCAGCATGCTTCCATTGCAGTACTCTGCTGCACATGTAAGTGCAAGAGATCCTGAAGCACTCACTCATCATGGGAAAGTACCAATGTGTTTCTTCGTTGGTTGATGGAAGAAACATTTTACAAAAACTCTCCAGATTATTGATTTTTTAATGTTTTTCTAGGAAACGTTCTAGATGTATGCCTATTAGCCTTTGTCAGTATGCACTTTTTGCAAAGTGTCTCTGTGGCGCAATCGGTTAGTGTGTTCGGCTATTAACCAAAAGGTTGGTGGTTCAATCCCACCCAAGGACGTAATTAAACTTGTGATCAGATTTTGGTGATATTTAAGTAGACAAGTCAAAATATCAAACCCCCTGTTATGGTGTAGGGTACCTGGCCTTCTCTGATGTAATCAGAGTTAGATTTGATTCAGTGATTTTATAAAAACAGCTAGGAAGCACAATTTAGCAGTGGGTTGCAGAGAAAAAAAATATGCTGGCAGAAAAATCCAATTGAGTGATTAAACAGCTCTTCATTTTCTGGCTTTATTTTTATGCTAACAAATTTGTTCTCTGAAAAGTGTCCACAAAGCCAAGTCTCTGATTAACACCTTTGTAAGGATGGTTTTTCACCTATTACTAAATTAAACTTGCTTCATTGGAAAGGCAGCAAGATGCATCCTCATTTCAATGTCTACTGAAATAATACAGGTTGACACCAGGAAACATTAACGCCACTGCATCCTTGCTGCTTTCTCATGTGGAAGTCTGTTTAATGTGAAAACAAGGTGATATCTAATTAGCACACAGGTAAGGAATTACGAAAATATTTATTTAAGGGTGAAGATGTTTCTCACAAAATTGTTGCCCCAATGCATCATTGAAATTCAAGCTGGAAAGATGATTTTAATATATCACTTGTACATTTTGTATTGCTCTTCTGGTGACAATGTAGTTTGTTTTTGTCAATTACCATTTTAATAACAGGGTAAAGAAAATTAAGTGGATTTTTGAAAGAAAACTATACTGTCAATATACTATTAAAACAAATTAAAATGGTAAAAGTTATTGTACTTTAAGTAAAAATAAAAGAGCAAAAATATCAATCCCAGTTTTGATTACTTAAATTAACAAAAAAAATGCATATAGCAAAGGATAGTTTCAATCTGCCTACCTCTGGGTTATGGGTCCAGCATGCTTCCATTGCAGTACTCTGCTGCACATGTAAGTGCAAGAGATCCTGAAGCACTCACTCATCATGGGAAAGTACCAATGTGTTTCTTCGTTGGTTGATGGAAGAAACATCTTACAAAAACTCTCCAGATTATTGATTTTTTAATGTTTTTCTAGGAAACGTTCTAGATGTATGCTTATTAGCCTTTGTCAGTATGTACTTTTTGCAAAGTGTCTCTGTGGCGCAATCGGTTAGTGTGTTCGGCTATTAACCAAAAGGTTGGTGGTTCAATCCCACCCAGGGACGTAATTGACCTTGTGATCAGATTTTGGTGATATTTAAGTAAACAAGTCAAAATTTCAAACCCCCTCTTATTGTGTAGGGTACCTGGCCTTCTCTGATGTAATCAGAGTTAGATTTGATTCAGTGATTTTATAAAAAAACAGCTAGGAAGCACAATTTAGCAGTGGGTTGCAGAGAAAAAAAATATGCTGGCAGAAAAATCCAATTGAGTGATTAAACAGCTCTTCATTTTCTGGCTTTATTTTTATGCTAACAAATTTGTTCTCTGAAAAGTGTCCACAAAGCCAAGTCTCTGATTAACACCTTTGTAGGGATGGTTTTTCACCGATTACTAAATTAAACTTGCTTCATTGGAAAGGCAGCAAGATGCATCCTCATTTCAATGTCTACTGAAATAATACAGGTTGACACCAGGAAACATTAACGCCACTGCATCCTTGCTGCTTTCTCATGTGGAAGTCTGTTTAATGTGAAAACAAGGTGATATCTAATTAGCACACAGGTAAGGAATTAAGAAAATCTTTATTTAAGGGTGAAGATGTTTCTCACAAAATCGTTGCCCCAATGCATCATTGAAATTCAAGCTGGAAAGATGATTTTAATATATCACTTGTACATTTTGTATTGCTCTTCTGGTGACAATGTAGTTTGTTTTTGTCAATTACCATTTTAATAATAGGGTAAAGAGAATTAAGTGGATTTTTGAAAGAAAACAATACTGTCAATATACTATTAAAACAAATTACAATGGTAAAAGTTATTGTACTTTAAGTAAAAATAAAAGAGCCAAAATATCAATCCCAGTTTTGGATTACTTTAATTAACAAACAAAAAAATGCATATAGCAGAGGATAGTTTCAATCTGCCTACCTCTGGGTTATGGGCCCAGCATGCTTCCATTGCAGTACTCTGCTGCACATGTAAGTGCAAGAGATCCTGAAGCACTCACTCATCATGGGAAAGTACCAATGTGTTTCTTCGTTGGTTGATGGAAGAAACATCTTACAAAAACTCTCCAGATTATTGACTTTTTTAAGTTTTTCTAGGAAACGTTTTAGATGAATGCTTATTAGCCTTTTTCAGTATGTACTTTTGCAAAGTGTCTCTGTGGCGCAATCAGTTAGTGTGTACGGCTATTAACCTAAAGGTTGGTGGTTCAATCCCACCCAGGGACGTAATTGACCTTGTTATCAGATTTTGGTGATCTTTAAGTAGACAAGTCAAATTTCATACCCCCTGTTATGGTTTAGGGTACCTGGCCTTCTCTGATGTAATCAGAGTTAGATTTGATTCAGTGATTTTATAAAAACATCTAGGAAGCACAATTTAGCAGTGGGTTGCAGAGAAAAAGAAATATGCTGGCAAAAAAATCAAATTGCGTGATTAAACAGCTCTTAATTTTCTTGCTTTATTTTTATGCTAACAAATTTGTTCTCTGAAAAGTGTCCACAAAGCCAAGTCTCTGATTAACACCTTTGTAGGGATGGTTTTTCACAGATTACTAAATTAAACTTGCTTCATTGGAAAGGCAGCAAGATGCATCCTCATTTCAATGTCTACTGAAATAATACAGGTTGACACCAGGAAACATTAACGCCACTGCATCCTTGCTGCTTTCTCATGTGGAAGTCTGTTTAATGTGAAAACAAGGTGATATCTAATTAGCACACAGGTAAGGAATTACGAAAATCTTTATTTAAGGGTGAAGATGTTTCTCACAAAATTGTTGCCCCAATGCATCATTGAAATTCAAGCTGGAAAGATGATTTTAATATATCACTTGTACATTTTGTATTGCTCTTCTGGTGACAATGTAGTTTGTTTTTGTCAATTACCATTTTAATAACAGGGTAAAGAAAATTAAGTGGATTTTTGAAAGAAAACTATACTGTCAATATACTATTAAAACAAATTAAAATGGTAAAAGTTATTGTACTTTAAGTAAAAATAAAAGAGCAAAAATATCAATCCCAGTTTTGATTACTTAAATTAACAAAAAAAATGCATATAGCAAAGGATAGTTTCAATCTGCCTACCTCTGGGTTATGGGTCCAGCATGCTTCCATTGCAGTACTCTGCTGCACATGTAAGTGCAAGAGATCCTGAAGCACTCACTCATCATGGGAAAGTACCAATGTGTTTCTTCGTTGGTTGATGGAAGAAACATCTTACAAAAACTCTCCAGATTATTGATTTTTTAATGTTTTTCTAGGAAACGTTCTAGATGTATGCTTATTAGCCTTTGTCAGTATTTACTTTTTGCAAAGTGTCTCTGTGGCGCAATCGGTTAGTGTGTTCGGCTATTAACCAAAAGGTTGGTGGTTCAATCCCACCCAGGGATGTAATTGACCTTGTGATCAGATTTTGGTGATATTTAAGTAGACAAGTCAAAATTTCAAACCCCTTCTTATTGTGTAGGGTACCTGGCCTTCTCTGATGTAATCAGAGTTAGATTTGATTCAGTGATTTTATAAAAAACAGCTAGGAAGCACAATTTAGCAGTGGGTTGCAGAGAAAAAAAATATGCTGGCAGAAAAATCCAATTGAGTGATTAAACAGCTCTTCATTTTCTGGCTTTATTTTTATGCTAACAAATTTGTTCTCTGAAAAGTGTCCACAAAGCCAAGTCTCTGATTAACACCTTTGTAGGGATGGTTTTTCACCTATTACTAAATTAAACTTGCTTCATTGGAAAGGCAGCAAGATGCATCCTCATTTCAATGTCTACTGAAATAATACAAGTTGACACCAGGAAACATTAACGCCACTGCATCCTTGCTGCTTTCTCATGTGGAAGTCTGTTTAATGTGAAAACAAGGTGATATCTAATTAGCACACAGGTAAGGAATTAAGAAAATCTTTATTTAAGGGTGAAGATGTTTCTCACAAAATTGTTGACCCAATGCATCATTGAAATTCAAGCTGGAAAGATGAATTTAATATATCACTTGTACATTTTGTATTACTCTTCTGGTGACAATGTAGTTTGTTTTTGTCAATTACCATTTTATTAATAGGGTAAAGAAAATTAAGTGGATTTTTGAAAGAAAACAATACTGTCAATATACTATTAAAACAAATTAAAATGGTAAAAGTTATTGTACTTTAAGTAAAAATAAAAGAGACAAAATATCAATCCCAGTTTTGGATTACTTTAATTAACAAAAAAAAATGCATATAGCAGAGGATAGTTTCAATCTGCCTACCTCTGGGTTATGGGCCCAGCATGCTTCCATTGCAGTACTCTGCTGCACATGTAAGTGCAAGAGATCCTGAAGCACTCACTCATCATGGGAAAGTACCAATGTGTTTCTTCGTTGGTTGATGGAAGAAACATCTTACAAAAACTCTCCAGATTATTGACTTTTTAAAGTTTTGCTAGGAAACGTTTTAGATGAATGCTTATTAGCCTTTGTCAGTATGGACTTTTGCAAAGTGTCTCTGTGGCGCAATCAGTTAGTATGTATGGCTATTAACCAAAAGGTTGGTGGTTCAATCCCACCCAGGGACCTAATTGACCTTGTTATCAGATTTTGGTGATCTTTAAGTAGACAAGTCAAAATTTCAAACCCCCTGTTATGGTGTAGGGTACCTGGCCTTCTCTGATGTAATCAGAGTTAGATTTGATTCAGTGATTTTTTAAAAACAGCTAGGAAGCACAATTTAGCAGTGGGTTGCAGAGAAAACAAATATGCTGGCAGAAAAATCCAATTGAGTGATTAAACAGCTCTTTATTTTCTGGCTTTATTTTTATGCTAACAAATTTGTTCTCTGAAAAGTGTCCACAAAGCCAAGTCTCTGATTAACACCTTTGTAAGGATGGTTTTTCACCTATTACTAAATTAAACTTGCTTCATTGGAAAGGCAGCAAGATGCATCCTCATTTCAATGTCTACTGAAATAATACAGGTTGACACCAGGAAACATTAACG
Organism: Pseudophryne corroboree; assembly: GCF_028390025.1. Lineage (NCBI taxonomy): Eukaryota > Metazoa > Chordata > Amphibia > Anura > Myobatrachidae > Pseudophryne > Pseudophryne corroboree. The sequence goes on from NW_026970164.1 coordinate 84,410, forward strand.
CCACTGCATCCTTGCTGCTTTCTCATGTGGAAGTCTGTTTAATGTGAAAACAAGGTGATATCTAATTAGCACACAGGTAAGGAATTAAGAAAATCTTTATTTAAGGGTGAAGATGTTTCTCACAAAATCGTTGCCCCAATGCATCATTGAAATTCAAGCTGGAAAGATGATTTTAATATATCACTTGTACATTTTGTATTGCTCTTCTGGTGACAATGTAGTTTGTTTTTGTCAATTACCATTTTAATAATAGGGTAAAGAGAATTAAGTGGATTTTTGAAAGAAAACAATACTGTCAATATACTATTAAAACAAATTACAATGGTAAAAGTTATTGTACTTTAAGTAAAAATAAAAGAGCCAAAATATCAATCCCAGTTTTGGATTACTTTAATTAACAAACAAAAAAATGCATATAGCAGAGGATAGTTTCAATCTGCCTACCTCTGGGTTATGGGCCCAGCATGCTTCCATTGCAGTACTCTGCTGCACATGTAAGTGCAAGAGATCCTGAAGCACTCACTCATCATGGGAAAGTACCAATGTGTTTCTTCGTTGGTTGATGGAAGAAACATCTTACAAAAACTCTCCAGATTATTGACTTTTTTAAGTTTTTCTAGGAAACGTTTTAGATGAATGCTTATTAGCCTTTGTCAGTATGTACTTTTGCAAAGTGTCTCTGTGGCGCAATCAGTTAGTGTGTACGGCTATTAACCAAAAGGTTAGTGGTTCAATCCCACCCAGGGACGTAATTGACCTTGTTATCCGATTTTGGTGATCTTTAAGTAGACAAGTCAAATTTCATACCCCCTGTTATGGTTTAGGGTACCTGGCCTTCTCTGATGTAATCAGAGTTAGATTTGATTCAGTGATTTTATAAAAACATCTAGGAAGCACAATTTAGCAGTGGGTTGCAGAGAAAAAGAAATATGCTGGCAAAAAAATCAAATTGCGTGATTAAACAGCTCTTAATTTTCTTGCTTTATTTTTATGCTAACAAATTTGTTCTCTGAAAAGTGTCCACAAAGCCAAGTCTCTGATTAACACCTTTGTAGGGATGGTTTTTCACCGATTACTAAATTAAACTTGCTTCATTGGAAAGGCAGCAAGATGCATCCTCATTTCAATGTCTACTGAAATAATACAGGTTGACACCAGGAAACATTAACGCCACTGCATCCTTGCTGCTTTCTCATGTGGAAGTCTGTTTAATGTGAAAACAAGGTGATATCTAATTAGCACACAGGTAAGGAATTACGAAAATCTTTATTTAAGGGTGAAGATGTTTCTCACAAAATCGTTGCCCCAATGCATCATTGAAATTCAAGCTGGAAAGATGATTTTAATATATCACTTGTACATTTTGTATTGCTCTTCTGGTGACAATGTAGTTTGTTTTTGTCAATTACCATTTTAATAACAGGGTAAAGAAAATTAAGTGGATTTTTGAAAGAAAACTATACTGTCAATATACTATTAAAACAAATTAAAATGGTAAAAGTTATTGTACTTTAAGTAAAAATAAAAGAGCAAAAATATCAATCCCAGTTTTGATTACTTAAATTAACAAAAAAAATGCATATAGCAAAGGATAGTTTCAATCTGCCTACCTCTGGGTTATGGGTCCAGCATGCTTCCATTGCAGTACTCTGCTGCACATGTAAGTGCAAGAGATCCTGAAGCACTCACTCATCATGGGAAAGTACCAATGTGTTTCTTCGTTGGTTGATGGAAGAAACATCTTACAAAAACTCTCCAGATTATTGATTTTTTAATGTTTTTCTAGGAAACGTTCTAGATGTATGCTTATTAGCCTTTGTCAGTATGTACTTTTTGCAAAGTGTCTCTGTGGCGCAATCGGTTAGTGTGTTCGGCTATTAACCAAAAGGTTGGTGGTTCAATCCCACCCAGGGACGTAATTGACCTTGTGATCAGATTTTGGTGATATTTAAGTAAACAAGTCAAAATTTCAAACCCCCTCTTATTGTGTAGGGTACCTGGCCTTCTCTGATGTAATCAGAGTTAGATTTGATTCAGTGATTTTATAAAAAACAGCTAGGAAGCACAATTTAGCAGTGGGTTGCAGAGAAAAAAAATATGCTGGCAGAAAAATCCAATTGAGTGATTAAACAGCTCTTCATTTTCTGGCTTTATTTTTATGCTAACAAATTTGTTCTCTGAAAAGTGTCCACAAAGCCAAGTCTCTGATTAACACCTTTGTAGGGATGGTTTTTCACCGATTACTAAATTAAACTTGCTTCATTGGAAAGGCAGCAAGATGCATCCTCATTTCAATGTCTACTGAAATAATACAGGTTGACACCAGGAAACATTAACGCCACTGCATCCTTGCTGCTTTCTCATGTGGAAGTCTGTTTAATGTGAAAACAAGGTGATATCTAATTAGCACACAGGTAAGGAATTAAGAAAATCTTTATTTAAGGGTGAAGATGTTTCTCACAAAATCGTTGCCCCAATGCATCATTGAAATTCAAGCTGGAAAGATGATTTTAATATATCACTTGTACATTTTGTATTGCTCTTCTGGTGACAATGTAGTTTGTTTTTGTCAATTACCATTTTAATAATAGGGTAAAGAGAATTAAGTGGATTTTTGAAAGAAAACAATACTGTCAATATACTATTAAAACAAATTACAATGGTAAAAGTTATTGTACTTTAAGTAAAAATAAAAGAGCCAAAATATCAATCCCAGTTTTGGATTACTTTAATTAACAAACAAAAAAATGCATATAGCAGAGGATAGTTTCAATCTGCCTACCTCTGGGTTATGGGCCCAGCATGCTTCCATTGCAGTACTCTGCTGCACATGTAAGTGCAAGAGATCCTGAAGCACTCACTCATCATGGGAAAGTACCAATGTGTTTCTTCGTTGGTTGATGGAAGAAACATCTTACAAAAACTCTCCAGATTATTGACTTTTTTAAGTTTTTCTAGGAAACGTTTTAGATGAATGCTTATTAGCCTTTTTCAGTATGTACTTTTGCAAAGTGTCTCTGTGGCGCAATCAGTTAGTGTGTACGGCTATTAACCTAAAGGTTGGTGGTTCAATCCCACCCAGGGACGTAATTGACCTTGTTATCAGATTTTGGTGATCTTTAAGTAGACAAGTCAAATTTCATACCCCCTGTTATGGTTTAGGGTACCTGGCCTTCTCTGATGTAATCAGAGTTAGATTTGATTCAGTGATTTTATAAAAACATCTAGGAAGCACAATTTAGCAGTGGGTTGCAGAGAAAAAGAAATATGCTGGCAAAAAAATCAAATTGCGTGATTAAACAGCTCTTAATTTTCTTGCTTTATTTTTATGCTAACAAATTTGTTCTCTGAAAAGTGTCCACAAAGCCAAGTCTCTGATTAACACCTTTGTAGGGATGGTTTTTCACAGATTACTAAATTAAACTTGCTTCATTGGAAAGGCAGCAAGATGCATCCTCATTTCAATGTCTACTGAAATAATACAGGTTGACACCAGGAAACATTAACGCCACTGCATCCTTGCTGCTTTCTCATGTGGAAGTCTGTTTAATGTGAAAACAAGGTGATATCTAATTAGCACACAGGTAAGGAATTACGAAAATCTTTATTTAAGGGTGAAGATGTTTCTCACAAAATTGTTGCCCCAATGCATCATTGAAATTCAAGCTGGAAAGATGATTTTAATATATCACTTGTACATTTTGTATTGCTCTTCTGGTGACAATGTAGTTTGTTTTTGTCAATTACCATTTTAATAACAGGGTAAAGAAAATTAAGTGGATTTTTGAAAGAAAACTATACTGTCAATATACTATTAAAACAAATTAAAATGGTAAAAGTTATTGTACTTTAAGTAAAAATAAAAGAGCAAAAATATCAATCCCAGTTTTGATTACTTAAATTAACAAAAAAAATGCATATAGCAAAGGATAGTTTCAATCTGCCTACCTCTGGGTTATGGGTCCAGCATGCTTCCATTGCAGTACTCTGCTGCACATGTAAGTGCAAGAGATCCTGAAGCACTCACTCATCATGGGAAAGTACCAATGTGTTTCTTCGTTGGTTGATGGAAGAAACATCTTACAAAAACTCTCCAGATTATTGATTTTTTAATGTTTTTCTAGGAAACGTTCTAGATGTATGCTTATTAGCCTTTGTCAGTATTTACTTTTTGCAAAGTGTCTCTGTGGCGCAATCGGTTAGTGTGTTCGGCTATTAACCAAAAGGTTGGTGGTTCAATCCCACCCAGGGATGTAATTGACCTTGTGATCAGATTTTGGTGATATTTAAGTAGACAAGTCAAAATTTCAAACCCCTTCTTATTGTGTAGGGTACCTGGCCTTCTCTGATGTAATCAGAGTTAGATTTGATTCAGTGATTTTATAAAAAACAGCTAGGAAGCACAATTTAGCAGTGGGTTGCAGAGAAAAAAAATATGCTGGCAGAAAAATCCAATTGAGTGATTAAACAGCTCTTCATTTTCTGGCTTTATTTTTATGCTAACAAATTTGTTCTCTGAAAAGTGTCCACAAAGCCAAGTCTCTGATTAACACCTTTGTAGGGATGGTTTTTCACCTATTACTAAATTAAACTTGCTTCATTGGAAAGGCAGCAAGATGCATCCTCATTTCAATGTCTACTGAAATAATACAAGTTGACACCAGGAAACATTAACGCCACTGCATCCTTGCTGCTTTCTCATGTGGAAGTCTGTTTAATGTGAAAACAAGGTGATATCTAATTAGCACACAGGTAAGGAATTAAGAAAATCTTTATTTAAGGGTGAAGATGTTTCTCACAAAATTGTTGACCCAATGCATCATTGAAATTCAAGCTGGAAAGATGAATTTAATATATCACTTGTACATTTTGTATTACTCTTCTGGTGACAATGTAGTTTGTTTTTGTCAATTACCATTTTATTAATAGGGTAAAGAAAATTAAGTGGATTTTTGAAAGAAAACAATACTGTCAATATACTATTAAAACAAATTAAAATGGTAAAAGGTATTGTACTTTAAGTAAAAATAAAAGAGACAAAATATCAATCCCAGTTTTGGATTACTTTAATTAACAAAAAAAAATGCATATAGCAGAGGATAGTTTCAATCTGCCTACCTCTGGGTTATGGGCCCAGCATGCTTCCATTGCAGTACTCTGCTGCACATGTAAGTGCAAGAGATCCTGAAGCACTCACTCATCATGGGAAAGTACCAATGTGTTTCTTCGTTGGTTGATGGAAGAAACATCTTACAAAAACTCTCCAGATTATTGACTTTTTAAAGTTTTGCTAGGAAACGTTTTAGATGAATGCTTATTAGCCTTTGTCAGTATGGACTTTTGCAAAGTGTCTCTGTGGCGCAATCAGTTAGTATGTATGGCTATTAACCAAAAGGTTGGTGGTTCAATCCCACCCAGGGACCTAATTGACCTTGTTATCAGATTTTGGTGATCTTTAAGTAGACAAGTCAAAATTTCAAACCCCCTGTTATGGTGTAGGGTACCTGGCCTTCTCTGATGTAATCAGAGTTAGATTTGATTCAGTGATTTTTTAAAAACAGCTAGGAAGCACAATTTAGCAGTGGGTTGCAGAGAAAACAAATATGCTGGCAGAAAAATCCAATTGAGTGATTAAACAGCTCTTTATTTTCTGGCTTTATTTTTATGCTAACAAATTTGTTCTCTGAAAAGTGTCCACAAAGCCAAGTCTCTGATTAACACCTTTGTAAGGATGGTTTTTCACCTATTACTAAATTAAACTTGCTTCATTGGAAAGGCAGCAAGATGCATCCTCATTTCAATGTCTACTGAAATAATACAGGTTGACACCAGGAAACATTAACGCCACTGCATCCTTGCTGCTTTCTCATGTGGAAGTCTGTTTAATGTGAAAACAAGGTGATATCTAATTAGCACACAGGTAAGGAATTAAGAAAATCTTTATTTAAGGGTGAAGATGTTTCTCACAAAATCGTTGCCCCAATGCATCATTGAAATTCAAGCTGGAAAGATGATTTTAATATATCACTTGTACATTTTGTATTGCTCTTCTGGTGACAATGTAGTTTGTTTTTGTCAATTACCATTTTAATAATAGGGTAAAGAGAATTAAGTGGATTTTTGAAAGAAAACAATACTGTCAATATACTATTAAAACAAATTAAAATGGTAAAAGTTATTGTACTTTAAGTAAAAATAAAAGAGCCAAAATATCAATCCCAGTTTTGGATTACTTTAATTAACAAACAAAAAAATGCATATAGCAGAGGATAGTTTCAATCTGCCTACCTCTGGGTTATGGGCCCAGCATGCTTCCATTGCAGTACTCTGCTGCACATGTAAGTGCAAGAGATCCTGAAGCACTCACTCATCATGGGAAAGTACCAATGTGTTTCTTCGTTGGTTGATGGAAGAAACATCTTACAAAAACTCTCCAGATTATTGACTTTTTTAAGTTTTTCTAGGAAACGTTTTAGATGAATGCTTATTAGCCTTTGTCAGTATGTACTTTTGCAAAGTGTCTCTGTGGCGCAATCAGTTAGTGTGTACGGCTATTAACCAAAAGGTTAGTGGTTCAATCCCACCCAGGGACGTAATTGACCTTGTTATCAGATTTTGGTGATCTTTAAGTAGACAAGTCAAATTTCATACCCCCTGTTATGGTTTAGGGTACCTGGCCTTCTCTGATGTAATCAGAGTTAGATTTGATTCAGTGATTTTATAAAAACATCTAGGAAGCACAATTTAGCAGTGGGTTGCAGAGAAAAAGAAATATGCTGGCAAAAAAATCAAATTGCGTGATTAAACAGCTCTTAATTTTCTTGCTTTATTTTTATGCTAACAAATTTGTTCTCTGAAAAGTGTCCACAAAGCCAAGTCTCTGATTAACACCTTTGTAGGGATGGTTTTTCACCGATTACTAAATTAAACTTGCTTCATTGGAAAGGCAGCAAGATGCATCCTCATTTCAATGTCTACTGAAATAATACAGGTTGACACCAGGAAACATTAACGCCACTGCATCCTTGCTGCTTTCTCATGTGGAAGTCTGTTTAATGTGAAAACAAGGTGATATCTAATTAGCACACAGGTAAGGAATTACGAAAATCTTTATTTAAGGGTGAAGATGTTTCTCACAAAATCGTTGCCCCAATGCATCATTGAAATTCAAGCTGGAAAGATGATTTTAATATATCACTTGTACATTTTGTATTGCTCTTCTGGTGACAATGTAGTTTGTTTTTGTCAATTACCATTTTAATAACAGGGTAAAGAAAATTAAGTGGATTTTTGAAAGAAAACTATACTGTCAATATACTATTAAAACAAATTAAAATGGTAAAAGTTATTGTACTTTAAGTAAAAATAAAAGAGCAAAAATATCAATCCCAGTTTTGATTACTTAAATTAACAAAAAAAATGCATATAGCAAAGGATAGTTTCAATCTGCCTACCTCTGGGTTATGGGTCCAGCATGCTTCCATTGCAGTACTCTGCTGCACATGTAAGTGCAAGAGATCCTGAAGCACTCACTCATCATGGGAAAGTACCAATGTGTTTCTTCGTTGGTTGATGGAAGAAACATCTTACAAAAACTCTCCAGATTATTGATTTTTTAATGTTTTTCTAGGAAACGTTCTAGATGTATGCCTATTAGCCTTTGTCAGTATGCACTTTTTGCAAAGTGTCTCTGTGGCGCAATCGGTTAGTGTGTTCGGCTATTAACCAAAAGGTTGGTGGTTCAATCCCACCCAGGGACGTAATTAAACTTGTGATCAGATTTTGGTGATATTTAAGTAGACAAGTCAAAATTTCAAACCCCCTGTTATGGTGTAGGGTACCTGGCCTTCTCTGATGTAATCAGAGTTAGATTTGATTCAGTGATTTTATAAAAACAGCTAGGAAGCACAATTTAGCAGTGGGTTGCAGAGAAAAAAAATATGCTGGCAGAAAAATCCAATTGAGTGATTAAACAGCTCTTCATTTTCTGGCTTTATTTTTATGCTAACAAATTTGTTCTCTGAAAAGTGTCCACAAAGCCAAGTCTCTGATTAACACCTTTGTAAGGATGGTTTTTCACCTATTACTAAATTAAACTTGCTTCATTGGAAAGGCAGCAAGATGCATCCTCATTTCAATGTCTACTGAAATAATACAGGTTGACACCAGGAAACATTAACGCCACTGCATCCTTGCTGCTTTCTCATGTGGAAGTCTGTTTAATGTGAAAACAAGGTGATATCTAATTAGCACACAGGTAAGGAATTACGAAAATATTTATTTAAGGGTGAAGATGTTTCTCACAAAATTGTTGCCCCAATGCATCATTGAAATTCAAGCTGGAAAGATGATTTTAATATATCACTTGTACATTTTGTATTGCTCTTCTGGTGACAATGTAGTTTGTTTTTGTCAATTACCATTTTAATAACAGGGTAAAGAAAATTAAGTGGATTTTTGAAAGAAAACTATACTGTCAATATACTATTAAAACAAATTAAAATGGTAAAAGTTATTGTACTTTAAGTAAAAATAAAAGAGCAAAAATATCAATCCCAGTTTTGATTACTTAAATTAACAAAAAAAATGCATATAGCAAAGGATAGTTTCAATCTGCCTACCTCTGGGTTATGGGTCCAGCATGCTTCCATTGCAGTACTCTGCTGCACATGTAAGTGCAAGAGATCCTGAAGCACTCACTCATCATGGGAAAGTACCAATGTGTTTCTTCGTTGGTTGATGGAAGAAACATCTTACAAAAACTCTCCAGATTATTGATTTTTTAATGTTTTTCTAGGAAACGTTCTAGATGTATGCTTATTAGCCTTTGTCAGTATGTACTTTTTGCAAAGTGTCTCTGTGGCGCAATCGGTTAGTGTGTTCGGCTATTAACCAAAAGGTTGGTGGTTCAATCCCACCCAGGGACGTAATTGACCTTGTGATCAGATTTTGGTGATATTTAAGTAAACAAGTCAAAATTTCAAACCCCCTCTTATTGTGTAGGGTACCTGGCCTTCTCTGATGTAATCAGAGTTAGATTTGATTCAGTGATTTTATAAAAAACAGCTAGGAAGCACAATTTAGCAGTGGGTTGCAGAGAAAAAAAATATGCTGGCAGAAAAATCCAATTGAGTGATTAAACAGCTCTTCATTTTCTGGCTTTATTTTTATGCTAACAAATTTGTTCTCTGAAAAGTGTCCACAAAGCCAAGTCTCTGATTAACACCTTTGTAGGGATGGTTTTTCACCGATTACTAAATTAAACTTGCTTCATTGGAAAGGCAGCAAGATGCATCCTCATTTCAATGTCTACTGAAATAATACAGGTTGACACCAGGAAACATTAACGCCACTGCATCCTTGCTGCTTTCTCATGTGGAAGTCTGTTTAATGTGAAAACAAGGTGATATCTAATTAGCACACAGGTAAGGAATTAAGAAAATCTTTATTTAAGGGTGAAGATGTTTCTCACAAAATCGTTGCCCCAATGCATCATTGAAATTCAAGCTGGAAAGATGATTTTAATATATCACTTGTACATTTTGTATTGCTCTTCTGGTGACAATGTAGTTTGTTTTTGTCAATTACCATTTTAATAATAGGGTAAAGAGAATTAAGTGGATTTTTGAAAGAAAACAATACTGTCAATATACTATTAAAACAAATTACAATGGTAAAAGTTATTGTACTTTAAGTAAAAATAAAAGAGCCAAAATATCAATCCCAGTTTTGGATTACTTTAATTAACAAACAAAAAAATGCATATAGCAGAGGATAGTTTCAATCTGCCTACCTCTGGGTTATGGGCCCAGCATGCTTCCATTGCAGTACTCTGCTGCACATGTAAGTGCAAGAGATCCTGAAGCACTCACTCATCATGGGAAAGTACCAATGTGTTTCTTCGTTGGTTGATGGAAGAAACATCTTACAAAAACTCTCCAGATTATTGACTTTTTTAAGTTTTTCTAGGAAACGTTTTAGATGAATGCTTATTAGCCTTTTTCAGTATGTACTTTTGCAAAGTGTCTCTGTGGCGCAATCAGTTAGTGTGTACGGCTATTAACCTAAAGGTTGGTGGTTCAATCCCACCCAGGGACGTAATTGACCTTGTTATCAGATTTTGGTGATCTTTAAGTAGACAAGTCAAATTTCATACCCCCTGTTATGGTTTAGGGTACCTGGCCTTCTCTGATGTAATCAGAGTTAGATTTGATTCAGTGATTTTATAAAAACATCTAGGAAGCACAATTTAGCAGTGGGTTGCAGAGAAAAAGAAATATGCTGGCAAAAAAATCAAATTGCGTGATTAAACAGCTCTTAATTTTCTTGCTTTATTTTTATGCTAACAAATTTGTTCTCTGAAAAGTGTCCACAAAGCCAAGTCTCTGATTAACACCTTTGTAGGGATGGTTTTTCACAGATTACTAAATTAAACTTGCTTCATTGGAAAGGCAGCAAGATGCATCCTCATTTCAATGTCTACTGAAATAATACAGGTTGACACCAGGAAACATTAACGCCACTGCATCCTTGCTGCTTTCTCATGTGGAAGTCTGTTTAATGTGAAAACAAGGTGATATCTAATTAGCACACAGGTAAGGAATTACGAAAATCTTTATTTAAGGGTGAAGATGTTTCTCACAAAATCGTTGCCCCAATGCATCATTGAAATTCAAGCTGGAAAGATGATTTTAATATATCACTTGTACATTTTGTATTGCTCTTCTGGTGACAATGTAGTTTGTTTTTGTCAATTACCATTTTAATAACAGGGTAAAGAAAATTAAGTGGATTTTTGAAAGAAAACTATACTGTCAATATACTATTAAAACAAATTAAAATGGTAAAAGTTATTGTACTTTAAGTAAAAATAAAAGAGCAAAAATATCAATCCCAGTTTTGATTACTTAAATTAACAAAAAAAATGCATATAGCAAAGGATAGTTTCAATCTGCCTACCTCTGGGTTATGGGTCCAGCATGCTTCCATTGCAGTACTCTGCTGCACATGTAAGTGCATGAGATCCTGAAGCACTCACTCATCATGGGAAAGTACCAATGTGTTTCTTCGTTGGTTGATGGAAGAAACATCTTACAAAAACTCTCCAGATTATTGATTTTTTAATGTTTTTCTAGGAAACGTTCTAGATGTATGCCTATTAGCCTTTGTCAGTATGCACTTTTTGCAAAGTGTCTCTGTGGCGCAATCGGTTAGTGTGTTCGGCTATTAACCAAAAGGTTGGTGGTTCAATCCCACCCAGGGACGTAATTAAACTTGTGATCAGATTTTGGTGATATTTAAGTAGACAAGTCAAAATTTCAAACCCCCTGTTATGGTGTAGGGTACCTGGCCTTCTCTGATGTAATCAGAGTTAGATTTGATTCAGTGATTTTATAAAAACAGCTAGGAAGCACAATTTAGCAGTGGGTTGCAGAGAAAAAAAATATGCTGGCAGAAAAATCCAATTGAGTGATTAAACAGCTCTTCATTTTCTGGCTTTATTTTTATGCTAACAAATTTGTTCTCTGAAAAGTGTCCACAAAGCCAAGTCTCTGATTAACACCTTTGTAAGGATGGTTTTTCACCTATTACTAAATTAAACTTGCTTCATTGGAAAGGCAGCAAGATGCATCCTCATTTCAATGTCTACTGAAATAATACAGGTTGACACCAGGAAACATTAACGCCACTGCATCCTTGCTGCTTTCTCATGTGGAAGTCTGTTTAATGTGAAAACAAGGTGATATCTAATTAGCACACAGGTAAGGAATTACGAAAATCTTTATTTAAGGGTGAAGATGTTTCTCACAAAATTGTTGCCCCAATGCATCATTGAAATTCAAGCTGGAAAGATGATTTTAATATATCACTTGTACATTTTGTATTGCTCTTCTGGTGACAATGTAGTTTGTTTTTGTCAATTACCATTTTAATAACAGGGTAAAGAAAATTAAGTGGATTTTTGAAAGAAAACTATACTGTCAATATACTATTAAAACAAATTAAAATGGTAAAAGTTATTGTACTTTAAGTAAAAATAAAAGAGCAAAAATATCAATCCCAGTTTTGATTACTTAAATTAACAAAAAAAATGCATATAGCAAAGGATAGTTTCAATCTGCCTACCTCTGGGTTATGGGTCCAGCATGCTTCCATTGCAGTACTCTGCTGCACATGTAAGTGCAAGAGATCCTGAAGCACTCACTCATCATGGGAAAGTACCAATGTGTTTCTTCGTTGGTTGATGGAAGAAACATCTTACAAAAACTCTCCAGATTATTGATTTTTTAATGTTTTTCTAGGAAACGTTCTAGATGTATGCTTATTAGCCTTTGTCAGTATTTACTTTTTGCAAAGTGTCTCTGTGGCGCAATCGGTTAGTGTGTTCGGCTATTAACCAAAAGGTTGGTGGTTCAATCCCACCCAGGGACGTAATTGACCTTGTGATCAGATTTTGGTGATATTTAAGTAGACAAGTCAAAATTTCAAACCCCCTCTTATTGTGTAGGGTACCTGGCCTTCTCTGATGTAATCAGAGTTAGATTTGATTCAGTGATTTTATAAAAAACAGCTAGGAAGCACAATTTAGCAGTGGGTTGCAGAGAAAAAAAATATGCTGGCAGAAAAATCCAATTGAGTGATTAAACAGCTCTTCATTTTCTGGCTTTATTTTTATGCTAACAAATTTGTTCTCTGAAAAGTGTCCACAAAGCCAAGTCTCTGATTAACACCTTTGTAAGGATGGTTTTTCACCTATTACTAAATTAAACTTGCTTCATTGGAAAGGCAGCAAGATGCATCCTCATTTCAATGTCTACTGAAATAATACAAGTTGACACCAGGAAACATTAACGCCACTGCATCCTTGCTGCTTTCTCATGTGGAAGTCTGTTTAATGTGAAAACAAGGTGATATCTAATTAGCACACAGGTAAGGAATTAAGAAAATCTTTATTTAAGGGTGAAGATGTTTCTCACAAAATTGTTGACCCAATGCATCATTGAAATTCAAGCTGGAAAGATGAATTTAATATATCACTTGTACATTTTGTATTGCTCTTCTGGTGACAATGTAGTTTGTTTTTGTCAATTACCATTTTATTAATAGGGTAAAGAAAATTAAGTGGATTTTTGAAAGAAAACAATACTGTCAATATACTATTAAAACAAATTAAAATGGTAAAAGTTATTGTACTTTAAGTAAAAATAAAAGAGACAAAATATCAATCCCAGTTTTGGATTACTTTAATTAACAAAAAAAATGCATATAGCAGAGGATAGTTTCAATCTGCCTACCTCTGGGTTATGGGCCCAGCATGCTTCCATTGCAGTACTCTGCTGCACATGTAAGTGCAAGAGATCCTGAAGCACTCACTCATCATGGGAAAGTACCAATGTGTTTCTTCGTTGGTTGATGGAAGAAACATCTTACAAAAACTCTCCAGATTATTGACTTTTTAAAGTTTTGCTAGGAAACGTTTTAGATGAATGCTTATTAGCCTTTGTCAGTATGGACTTTTGCAAAGTGTCTCTGTGGCGCAATCAGTTAGTATGTATGGCTATTAACCAAAAGGTTGGTGGTTCAATCCCACCCAGGGACCTAATTGACCTTGTTATCAGATTTTGGTGATCTTTAAGTAGACAAGTCAAAATTTCAAACCCCCTGTTATGGTGTAGGGTACCTGGCCTTCTCTGATGTAATCAGAGTTAGATTTGATTCAGTGATTTTATAAAAACAGCTAGGAAGCACAATTTAGCAGTGGGTTGCAGAGAAAACAAATATGCTGGCAGAAAAATCCAATTGAGTGATTAAACAGCTCTTTATTTTCTGGCTTTATTTTTATGCTAACAAATTTGTTCTCTGAAAAGTGTCCACAAAGCCAAGTCTCTGATTAACACCTTTGTAAGGATGGTTTTTCACCTATTACTAAATTAAACTTGCTTCATTGGAAAGGCAGCAAGATGCATCCTCATTTCAATGTCTACTGAAATAATACAGGTTGACACCAGGAAACATTAACGCCACTGCATCCTTGCTGCTTTCTCATGTGGAAGTCTGTTTAATGTGAAAACAAGGTGATATCTAATTAGCACACAGGTAAGGAATTAAGAAAATCTTTATTTAAGGGTGAAGATGTTTCTCACAAAATCGTTGCCCCAATGCATCATTGAAATTCAAGCTGGAAAGATGATTTTAATATATCACTTGTACATTTTGTATTGCTCTTCTGGTGACAATGTAGTTTGTTTTTGTCAATTACCATTTTAATAATAGGGTAAAGAGAATTAAGTGGATTTTTGAAAGAAAACAATACTGTCAATATACTATTAAAACAAATTACAATGGTAAAAGTTATTGTACTTTAAGTAAAAATAAAAGAGCCAAAATATCAATCCCAGTTTTGGATTACTTTAATTAACAAACAAAAAAATGCATATAGCAGAGGATAGTTTCAATCTGCCTACCTCTGGGTTATGGGCCCAGCATGCTTCCATTGCAGTACTCTGCTGCACATGTAAGTGCAAGAGATCCTGAAGCACTCACTCATCATGGGAAAGTACCAATGTGTTTCTTCGTTGGTTGATGGAAGAAACATCTTACAAAAACTCTCCAGATTATTGACTTTTTTAAGTTTTTCTAGGAAACGTTTTAGATGAATGCTTATTAGCCTTTGTCAGTATGTACTTTTGCAAAGTGTCTCTGTGGCGCAATCAGTTAGTGTGTACGGCTATTAACCAAAAGGTTGGTGGTTCAATCCCACCCAGGGACGTAATTGACCTTGTTATCAGATTTTGGTGATCTTTAAGTAGACAAGTCAAATTTCATACCCCCTGTTATGGTTTAGGGTACCTGGCCTTCTCTGATGTAATCAGAGTTAGATTTGATTCAGTGATTTTATAAAAACATCTAGGAAGCACAATTTAGCAGTGGGTTGCAGAGAAAAAGAAATATGCTGGCAAAAAAATCAAATTGCGTGATTAAACAGCTCTTAATTTTCTTGCTTTATTTTTATGCTAACAAATTTGTTCTCTGAAAAGTGTCCACAAAGCCAAGTCTCTGATTAACACCTTTGTAGGGATGGTTTTTCACCGATTACTAAATTAAACTTGCTTCATTGGAAAGGCAGCAAGATGCATCCTCATTTCAATGTCTACTGAAATAATACAGGTTGACACCAGGAAACATTAACGCCACTGCATCCTTGCTGCTTTCTCATGTGGAAGTCTGTTTAATGTGAAAACAAGGTGATATCTAATTAGCACACAGGTAAGGAATTAAGAAAATCTTTATTTAAGGGTGAAGATGTTTCTCACAAAATCGTTGCCCCAATGCATCATTGAAATTCAAGCTGGAAAGATGATTTTAATATATCACTTGTACATTTTGTATTGCTCTTCTGGTGACAATGTAGTTTGTTTTTGTCAATTACCATTTTAATAATAGGGTAAAGAGAATTAAGTGGATTTTTGAAAGAAAACAATACTGTCAATATACTATTAAAACAAATTACAATGGTAAAAGTTATTGTACTTTAAGTAAAAATAAAAGAGCCAAAATATCAATCCCAGTTTTGGATTACTTTAATTAACAAACAAAAAAATGCATATAGCAGAGGATAGTTTCAATCTGCCTACCTCTGGGTTATGGGCCCAGCATGCTTCCATTGCAGTACTCTGCTGCACATGTAAGTGCAAGAGATCCTGAAGCACTCACTCATCATGGGAAAGTACCAATGTGTTTCTTCGTTGGTTGATGGAAGAAACATCTTACAAAAACTCTCCAGATTATTGACTTTTTTAAGTTTTTCTAGGAAACGTTTTAGATGAATGCTTATTAGCCTTTGTCAGTATGTACTTTTGCAAAGTGTCTCTGTGGCGCAATCAGTTAGTGTGTACGGCTATTAACCAAAAGGTTGGTGGTTCAATCCCACCCAGGGACGTAATTGACCTTGTTATCAGATTTTGGTGATCTTTAAGTAGACAAGTCAAATTTCATACCCCCTGTTATGGTTTAGGGTACCTGGCCTTCTCTGATGTAATCAGAGTTAGATGTGATTCAGTGATTTTATAAAAACATCTAGGAAGCACAATTTAGCAGTGGGTTGCAGAGAAAAAGAAATATGCTGGCAAAAAAATCAAATTGCGTGATTAAACAGCTCTTAATTTTCTTGCTTTATTTTTATGCTAACAAATTTGTTCTCTGAAAAGTGTCCACAAAGCCAAGTCTCTGATTAACACCTTTGTAGGGATGGTTTTTCACCGATTACTAAATTAAACTTGCTTCATTGGAAAGGCAGCAAGATGCATCCTCATTTCAATGTCTACTGAAATAATACAGGTTGACACCAGGAAACATTAACGCCACTGCATCCTTGCTGCTTTCTCATGTGGAAGTCTGTTTAATGTGAAAACAAGGTGATAACTAATTAGCACACAGGTAAGGAATTACGAAAATCTTTATTTAAGGGTGAAGATGTTTCTCACAAAATCGTTGCCCCAATGCATCATTGAAATTCAAGCTGGAAAGATGATTTTAATATATCACTTGTACATTTTGTATTGCTCTTCTGGTGACAATGTAGTTTGTTTTTGTCAATTACCATTTTAATAACAGGGTAAAGAAAATTAAGTGGATTTTTGAAAGAAAACTATACTGTCAATATACTATTAAAACAAATTAAAATGGTAAAAGTTATTGTACTTTAAGTAAAAATAAAAGAGCAAAAATATCAATCCCAGTTTTGATTACTTAAATTAACAAAAAAAATGCATATAGCAAAGGATAGTTTCAATCTGCCTACCTCTGGGTTATGGGTCCAGCATGCTTCCATTGCAGTACTCTGCTGCACATGTAAGTGCAAGAGATCCTGAAGCACTCACTCATCATGGGAAAGTACCAATGTGTTTCTTCGTTGGTTGATGGAAGAAACATCTTACAAAAACTCTCCAGATTATTGATTTTTTAATGTTTTTCTAGGAAACGTTCTAGATGTATGCCTATTAGCCTTTGTCAGTATGCACTTTTTGCAAAGTGTCTCTGTGGCGCAATCGGTTAGTGTGTTCGGCTATTAACCAAAAGGTTGGTGGTTCAATCCCACCCAGGGACGTAATTAAACTTGTGATCAGATTTTGGTGATATTTAAGTAGACAAGTCAAAATTTCAAACCCCCTGTTATGGTGTAGGGTACCTGGCCTTCTCTGATGTAATCAGAGTTAGATTTGATTCAGTGATTTTATAAAAACAGCTAGGAAGCACAATTTAGCAGTGGGTTGCAGAGAAAAAAAATATGCTGGCAGAAAAATCCAATTGAGTGATTAAACAGCTCTTCATTTTCTGGCTTTATTTTTATGCTAACAAATTTGTTCTCTGAAAAGTGTCCACAAAGCCAAGTCTCTGATTAACACCTTTGTAAGGATGGTTTTTCACCTATTACTAAATTAAACTTGCTTCATTGGAAAGGCAGCAAGATGCATCCTCATTTCAATGTCTACTGAAATAATACAGGTTGACACCAGGAAACATTAACGCCACTGCATCCTTGCTGCTTTCTCATGTGGAAGTCTGTTTAATGTGAAAACAAGGTGATATCTAATTAGCACACAGGTAAGGAATTACGAAAATCTTTATTTAAGGGTGAAGATGTTTCTCACAAAATTGTTGCCCCAATGCATCATTGAAATTCAAGCTGGAAAGATGATTTTAATATATCACTTGTACATTTTGTATTGCTCTTCTGGTGACAATGTAGTTTGTTTTTGTCAATTACCATTTTAATAACAGGGTAAAGAAAATTAAGTGGATTTTTGAAAGAAAACTATACTGTCAATATACTATTAAAACAAATTAAAATGGTAAAAGTTATTGTACTTTAAGTAATAATAAAAGAGCAAAAATATCAATCCCAGTTTTGATTACTTAAATTAACAAAAAAAATGCATATAGCAAAGGATAGTTTCAATCTGCCTACCTCTGGGTTATGGGTCCAGCATGCTTCCATTGCAGTACTCTGCTGCACATGTAAGTGCAAGAGATCCTGAAGCACTCACTCATCATGGGAAAGTACCAATGTGTTTCTTCGTTGGTTGATGGAAGAAACATCTTACAAAAACTCTCCAGATTATTGATTTTTTAATGTTTTTCTAGGAAACGTTCTAGATGTATGCTTATTAGCCTTTGTCAGTATTTACTTTTTGCAAAGTGTCTCTGTGGCGCAATCGGTTAGTGTGTTCGGCTATTAACCAAAAGGTTGGTGGTTCAATCCCACCCAGGGACGTAATTGACCTTGTGATCAGATTTTGGTGATATTTAAGTAGACAAGTCAAAATTTCAAACCCCCTCTTATTGTGTAGGGTACCTGGCCTTCTCTGATGTAATCAGAGTTAGATTTGATTCAGTGATTTTATAAAAAACAGCTAGGAAGCACAATTTAGCAGTGGGTTGCAGAGAAAAAAAAATATGCTGGCAGAAAAATCCAATTGAGTGATTAAACAGCTCTTCATTTTCTGGCTTTATTTTTATGCTAACAAATTTGTTCTCTGAAAAGTGTCCACAAAGCCAAGTCTCTGATTAACACCTTTGTAAGGATGGTTTTTCACCTATTACTAAATTAAACTTGCTTCATTGGAAAGGCAGCAAGATGCATCCTCATTTCAATGTCTACTGAAATAATACAAGTTGACACCAGGAAACATTAACGCCACTGCATCCTTGCTGCTTTCTCATGTGGAAGTCTGTTTAATGTGAAAACAAGGTGATATCTAATTAGCACACAGGTAAGGAATTAAGAAAATCTTTATTTAAGGGTGAAGATGTTTCTCACAAAATTGTTGACCCAATGCATCATTGAAATTCAAGCTGGAAAGATGAATTTAATATATCACTTGTACATTTTGTATTGCTCTTCTGGTGACAATGTAGTTTGTTTTTGTCAATTACCATTTTATTAATAGGGTAAAGAAAATTAAGTGGATTTTTGAAAGAAAACAATACTGTCAATATACTATTAAAACAAATTAAAATGGTAAAAGTTATTGTACTTTAAGTAAAAATAAAAGAGACAAAATATCAATCCCAGTTTTGGATTACTTTAATTAACAAAAAAAAATGCATATAGCAGAGGATAGTTTCAATCTGCCTACCTCTGGGTTATGGGCCCAGCATGCTTCCATTGCAGTACTCTGCTGCACATGTAAGTGCAAGAGATCCTGAAGCACTCACTCATCATTGGAAAGTACCAATGTGTTTCTTCGTTGGTTGATGGAAGAAACATCTTACAAAAACTCTCCAGATTATTGACTTTTTAAAGTTTTGCTAGGAAACGTTTTAGATGAATGCTTATTAGCCTTTGTCAGTATGGACTTTTGCAAAGTGTCTCTGTGGCGCAATCAGTTAGTATGTATGGCTATTAACCAAAAGGTTGGTGGTTCAATCCCACCCAGGGACCTAATTGACCTTGTTATCAGATTTTGGTGATCTTTAAGTAGACAAGTCAAAATTTCAAACCCCCTGTTATGGTGTAGGGTACCTGGCCTTCTCTGATGTAATCAGAGTTAGATTTGATTCAGTGATTTTATAAAAACAGCTAGGAAGCACAATTTAGCAGTGGGTTGCAGAGAAAACAAATATGCTGGCAGAAAAATCCAATTGAGTGATTAAACAGCTCTTTATTTTCTGGCTTTATTTTTATGCTAACAAATTTGTTCTCTGAAAAGTGTCCACAAAGCCAAGTCTCTGATTAACACCTTTGTAAGGATGGTTTTTCACCTATTACTAAATTAAACTTGCTTCATTGGAAAGGCAGCAAGATGCATCCTCATTTCAATGTCTACTGAAATAATACAGGTTGACACCAGGAAACATTAACGCCACTGCATCCTTGCTGCTTTCTCATGTGGAAGTCTGTTTAATGTGAAAACAAGGTGATATCTAATTAGCACACAGGTAAGGAATTAAGAAAATCTTTATTTAAGGGTGAAGATGTTTCTCACAAAATCGTTGCCCCAATGCATCATTGAAATTCAAGCTGGAAAGATGATTTTAATATATCACTTGTACATTTTGTATTGCTCTTCTGGTGACAATGTAGTTTGTTTTTGTCAATTACCATTTTAATAATAGGGTAAAGAGAATTAAGTGGATTTTTGAAAGAAAACAATACTGTCAATATACTATTAAAACAAATTACAATGGTAAAAGTTATTGTACTTTAAGTAAAAATAAAAGAGCCAAAATATCAATCCCAGTTTTGGATTACTTTAATTAACAAACAAAAAAATGCATATAGCAGAGGATAGTTTCAATCTGCCTACCTCTGGGTTATGGGCCCAGCATGCTTCCATTGCAGTACTCTGCTGCACATGTAAGTGCAAGAGATCCTGAAGCACTCACTCATCATGGGAAAGTACCAATGTGTTTCTTCGTTGGTTGATGGAAGAAACATCTTACAAAAACTCTCCAGATTATTGACTTTTTTAAGTTTTTCTAGGAAACGTTTTAGATGAATGCTTATTAGCCTTTGTCAGTATGTACTTTTGCAAAGTGTCTCTGTGGCGCAATCAGTTAGTGTGTACGGCTATTAACCAAAAGGTTGGTGGTTCAATCCCACCCAGGGACGTAATTGACCTTGTTATCAGATTTTGGTGATCTTTAAGTAGACAAGTCAAATTTCATACCCCCTGTTATGGTTTAGGGTACCTGGCCTTCTCTGATGTAATCAGAGTTAGATTTGATTCAGTGATTTTATAAAAACATCTAGGAAGCACAATTTAGCAGTGGGTTGCAGAGAAAAAGAAATATGCTGGCAAAAAAATCAAATTGCGTGATTAAACAGCTCTTAATTTTCTTGCTTTATTTTTATGCTAACAAATTTGTTCTCTGAAAAGTGTCCACAAAGCCAAGTCTCTGATTAACACCTTTGTAGGGATGGTTTTTCACCGATTACTAAATTAAACTTGCTTCATTGGAAAGGCAGCAAGATGCATCCTCATTTCAATGTCTACTGAAATAATACAGGTTGACACCAGGAAACATTAACGCCACTGCATCCTTGCTGCTTTCTCATGTGGAAGTCTGTTTAATGTGAAAACAAGGTGATATCTAATTAGCACACAGGTAAGGAATTACGAAAATCTTTATTTAAGGGTGAAGATGTTTCTCACAAAATCGTTGCCCCAATGCATCATTGAAATTCAAGCTGGAAAGATGATTTTAATATATCACTTGTACATTTTGTATTGCTCTTCTGGTGACAATGTAGTTTGTTTTTGTCAATTACCATTTTAATAACAGGGTAAAGAAAATTAAGTGGATTTTTGAAAGAAAACTATACTGTCAATATACTATTAAAACAAATTAAAATGGTAAAAGTTATTGTACTTTAAGTAAAAATAAAAGAGCAAAAATATCAATCCCAGTTTTGATTACTTAAATTAACAAAAAAAATGCATATAGCAAAGGATAGTTTCAATCTGCCTACCTCTGGGTTATGGGTCCAGCATGCTTCCATTGCAGTACTCTGCTGCACATGTAAGTGCAAGAGATCCTGAAGCACTCACTCATCATGGGAAAGTACCAATGTGTTTCTTCGTTGGTTGATGGAAGAAACATCTTACAAAAACTCTCCAGATTATTGATTTTTTAATGTTTTTCTAGGAAACGTTCTAGATGTATGCTTATTAGCCTTTGTCAGTATTTACTTTTTGCAAAGTGTCTCTGTGGCGCAATCGGTTAGTGTGTTCGGCTATTAACCAAAAGGTTGGTGGTTCAATCCCACCCAGGGACGTAATTGACCTTGTGATCAGATTTTGGTGATATTTAAGTAGACAAGTCAAAATTTCAAACCCCCTCTTATTGTGTAGGGTACCTGGCCTTCTCTGATGTAATCAGAGTTAGATTTGATTCAGTGATTTTATAAAAAACAGCTAGGAAGCACAATTTAGCAGTGGGTTGCAGAGAAAAAAAATATGCTGGCAGAAAAATCCAATTGAGTGATTAAACAGCTCTTCATTTTCTGGCTTTATTTTTATGCTAACAAATTTGTTCTCTGAAAAGTGTCCACAAAGCCAAGTCTCTGATTAACACCTTTGTAAGGATGGTTTTTCACCTATTACTAAATTAAACTTGCTTCATTGGAAAGGCAGCAAGATGCATCCTCATTTCAATGTCTACTGAAATAATACAAGTTGACACCAGGAAACATTAACGCCACTGCATCCTTGCTGCTTTCTCATGTGGAAGTCTGTTTAATGTGAAAACAAGGTGATATCTAATTAGCACACAGGTAAGGAATTAAGAAAATCTTTATTTAAGGGTGAAGATGTTTCTCACAAAATTGTTGACCCAATGCATCATTGAAATTCAAGCTGGAAAGATGAATTTAATATATCACTTGTACATTTTGTATTGCTCTTCTGGTGACAATGTAGTTTGTTTTTGTCAATTACCATTTTATTAATAGGGTAAAGAAAATTAAGTGGATTTTTGAAAGAAAACAATACTGTCAATATACTATTAAAACAAATTAAAATGATAAAAGTTATTGTACTTTAAGTAAAAATAAAAGAGACAAAATATCAATCCCAGTTTTGGATTACTTTAATTAACAAAAAAAAATGCATATAGCAGAGGATAGTTTCAATCTGCCTACCTCTGGGTTATGGGCCCAGCATGCTTCCATTGCAGTACTCTGCTGCACATGTAAGTGCAAGAGATCCTGAAGCACTCACTCATCATGGGAAAGTACCAATGTGTTTCTTCGTTGGTTGATGGAAGAAACATCTTACAAAAACTCTCCAGATTATTGACTTTTTAAAGTTTTGCTAGGAAACGTTTTAGATGAATGCTTATTAGCCTTTGTCAGTATGGACTTTTGCAAAGTGTCTCTGTGGCGCAATCAGTTAGTATGTATGGCTATTAACCAAAAGGTTGGTGGTTCAATCCCACCCAGGGACCTAATTGACCTTGTTATCAGATTTTGGTGATCTTTAAGTAGACAAGTCAAAATTTCAAACCCCCTGTTATGGTGTAGGGTACCTGGCCTTCTCTGATGTAATCAGAGTTAGATTTGATTCAGTGATTTTATAAAAACAGCTAGGAAGCACAATTTAGCAGTGGGTTGCAGAGAAAACAAATATGCTGGCAGAAAAATCCAATTGAGTGATTAAACAGCTCTTTATTTTCTGGCTTTATTTTTATGCTAACAAATTTGTTCTCTGAAAAGTGTCCACAAAGCCAAGTCTCTGATTAACACCTTTGTAAGGATGGTTTTTCACCTATTACTAAATTAAACTTGCTTCATTGGAAAGGCAGCAAGATGCATCCTCATTTCAATGTCTACTGAAATAATACAGGTTGACACCAGGAAACATTAACGCCACTGCATCCTTGCTGCTTTCTCATGTGGAAGTCTGTTTAATGTGAAAACAAGGTGATATCTAATTAGCACACAGGTAAGGAATTAAGAAAATCTTTATTTAAGGGTGAAGATGTTTCTCACAAAATCGTTGCCCCAATGCATCATTGAAATTCAAGCTGGAAAGATGATTTTAATATATCACTTGTACATTTTGTATTGCTCTTCTGGTGACAATGTAGTTTGTTTTTGTCAATTACCATTTTAATAATAGGGTAAAGAGAATTAAGTGGATTTTTGAAAGAAAACAATACTGTCAATATACTATTAAAACAAATTACAATGGTAAAAGTTATTGTACTTTAAGTAAAAATAAAAGAGCCAAAATATCAATCCCAGTTTTGGATTACTTTAATTAACAAACAAAAAAATGCATATAGCAGAGGATAGTTTCAATCTGCCTACCTCTGGGTTATGGGCCCAGCATGCTTCCATTGCAGTACTCTGCTGCACATGTAAGTGCAAGAGATCCTGAAGCACTCACTCATCATGGGAAAGTACCAATGTGTTTCTTCGTTGGTTGATGGAAGAAACATCTTACAAAAACTCTCCAGATTATTGACTTTTTTAAGTTTTTCTAGGAAACGTTTTAGATGAATGCTTATTAGCCTTTGTCAGTATGTACTTTTGCAAAGTGTCTCTGTGGCGCAATCAGTTAGTGTGTACGGCTATTAACCAAAAGGTTGGTGGTTCAATCCCACCCAGGGACGTAATTGACCTTGTTATCAGATTTTGGTGATCTTTAAGTAGACAAGTCAAATTTCATACCCCCTGTTATGGTTTAGGGTACCTGGCCTTCTCTGATGTAATCAGAGTTAGATTTGATTCAGTGATTTTATAAAAACATCTAGGAAGCACAATTTAGCAGTGGGTTGCAGAGAAAAAGAAATATGCTGGCAAAAAAATCAAATTGCGTGATTAAACAGCTCTTAATTTTCTTGCTTTATTTTTATGCTAACAAATTTGTTCTCTGAAAAGTGTCCACAAAGCCAAGTCTCTGATTAACACCTTTGTAGGGATGGTTTTTCACCGATTACTAAATTAAACTTGCTTCATTGGAAAGGCAGCAAGATGCATCCTCATTTCAATGTCTACTGAAATAATACAGGTTGACACCAGGAAACATTAACGCCACTGCATCCTTGCTGCTTTCTCATGTGGAAGTCTGTTTAATGTGAAAACAAGGTGATATCTAATTAGCACACAGGTAAGGAATTACGAAAATCTTTATTTAAGGGTGAAGATGTTTCTCACAAAATCGTTGCCCCAATGCATCATTGAAATTCAAGCTGGAAAGATGATTTTAATATATCACTTGTACATTTTGTATTGCTCTTCTGGTGACAATGTAGTTTGTTTTTGTCAATTACCATTTTAATAACAGGGTAAAGAAAATTAAGTGGATTTTTGAAAGAAAACTATACTGTCAATATACTATTAAAACAAATTAAAATGGTAAAAGTTATTGTACTTTAAGTAAAAATAAAAGAGCAAAAATATCAATCCCAGTTTTGATTACTTAAATTAACAAAAAAAATGCATATAGCAAAGGATAGTTTCAATCTGCCTACCTCTGGGTTATGGGTCCAGCATGCTTCCATTGCAGTACTCTGCTGCACATGTAAGTGCAAGAGATCCTGAAGCACTCACTCATCATGGGAAAGTACCAATGTGTTTCTTCGTTGGTTGATGGAAGAAACATCTTACAAAAACTCTCCAGATTATTGATTTTTTAATGTTTTTCTAGGAAACGTTCTAGATGTATGCTTATTAGCCTTTGTCAGTATTTACTTTTTGCAAAGTGTCTCTGTGGCGCAATCGGTTAGTGTGTTCGGCTATTAACCAAAAGGTTGGTGGTTCAATCCCACCCAGGGACGTAATTGACCTTGTGATCAGATTTTGGTGATATTTAAGTAGACAAGTCAAAATTTCAAACCCCCTCTTATTGTGTAGGGTACCTGGCCTTCTCTGATGTAATCAGAGTTAGATTTGATTCAGTGATTTTATAAAAAACAGCTAGGAAGCACAATTTAGCAGTGGGTTGCAGAGAAAAAAAATATGCTGGCAGAAAAATCCAATTGAGTGATTAAACAGCTCTTCATTTTCTGGCTTTATTTTTATGCTAACAAATTTGTTCTCTGAAAAGTGTCCACAAAGCCAAGTCTCTGATTAACACCTTTGTAAGGATGGTTTTTCACCTATTACTAAATTAAACTTGCTTCATTGGAAAGGCAGCAAGATGCATCCTCATTTCAATGTCTACTGAAATAATACAAGTTGACACCAGGAAACATTAACGCCACTGCATCCTTGCTGCTTTCTCATGTGGAAGTCTGTTTAATGTGAAAACAAGGTGATATCTAATTAGCACACAGGTAAGGAATTAAGAAAATCTTTATTTAAGGGTGAAGATGTTTCTCACAAAATTGTTGACCCAATGCATCATTGAAATTCAAGCTGGAAAGATGAATTTAATATATCACTTGTACATTTTGTATTGCTCTTCTGGTGACAATGTAGTTTGTTTTTGTCAATTACCATTTTATTAATAGGGTAAAGAAAATTAAGTGGATTTTTGAAAGAAAACAATACTGTCAATATACTATTAAAACAAATTAAAATGGTAAAAGTTATTGTACTTTAAGTAAAAATAAAAGAGACAAAATATCAATCCCAGTTTTGGATTACTTTAATTAACAAAAAAAAATGCATATAGCAGAGGATAGTTTCAATCTGCCTACCTCTGGGTTATGGGCCCAGCATGCTTCCATTGCAGTACTCTGCTGCACATGTAAGTGCAAGAGATCCTGAAGCACTCACTCATCATGGGAAAGTACCAATGTGTTTCTTCGTTGGTTGATGGAAGAAACATCTTACAAAAACTCTCCAGATTATTGACTTTTTAAAGTTTTGCTAGGAAACGTTTTAGATGAATGCTTATTAGCCTTTGTCAGTATGGACTTTTGCAAAGTGTCTCTGTGGCGCAATCAGTTAGTATGTATGGCTATTAACCAAAAGGTTGGTGGTTCAATCCCACCCAGGGACCTAATTGACCTTGTTATCAGATTTTGGTGATCTTTAAGTAGACAAGTCAAAATTTCAAACCCCCTGTTATGGTGTAGGGTACCTGGCCTTCTCTGATGTAATCAGAGTTATATTTGATTCAGTGATTTTATAAAAACAGCTAGGAAGCACAATTTAGCAGTGGGTTGCAGAGAAAACAAATATGCTGGCAGAAAAATCCAATTGAGTGATTAAACAGCTCTTTATTTTCTGGCTTTATTTTTATGCTAACAAATTTGTTCTCTGAAAAGTGTCCACAAAGCCAAGTCTCTGATTAACACCTTTGTAGGGATGGTTTTTCACCGATTACTAAATTAAACTTGCTTCATTGGAAAGGCAGCAAGATGCATCCTCATTTCAATGTCTACTGAAATAATACAGGTTGACACCAGGAAACATTAACGCCACTGCATCCTTGCTGCTTTCTCATGTGGAAGTCTGTTTAATGTGAAAACAAGGTGATATCTAATTAGCACACAGGTAAGGAATTAAGAAAATCTTTATTTAAGGGTGAAGATGTTTCTCACAAAATCGTTGCCCCAATGCATCATTGAAATTCAAGCTGGAAAGATGATTTTAATATATCACTTGTACATTTTGTATTGCTCTTCTGGTGACAATGTAGTTTGTTTTTGTCAATTACCATTTTAATAATAGGGTAAAGAGAATTAAGTGGATTTTTGAAAGAAAACAATACTGTCAATATACTATTAAAACAAATTACAATGGTAAAAGTTATTGTACTTTAAGTAAAATTAAAAGAGCCAAAATATCAATCCCAGTTTTGGATTACTTTAATTAACAAACAAAAAAATGCATATAGCAGAGGATAGTTTCAATCTGCCTACCTCTGGGTTATGGGTCCAGCATGCTTCCATTGCAGTACTCTGCTGCACATGTAAGTGCAAGAGATCCTGAAGCACTCACTCATCATGGGAAAGTACCAATGTGTTTCTTCGTTGGTTGATGGAAGAAACATCTTACAAAAACTCTCCAGATTATTGATTTTTTAATGTTTTTCTAGGAAACGTTCTAGATGTATGCCTATTAGCCTTTGTCAGTATGCACTTTTTGCAAAGTGTCTCTGTGGCGCAATCGGTTAGTGTGTTCGGCTATTAACCAAAAGGTTGGTGGTGCAATCCCACCCAGGGACGTAATTAAACTTGTGATCAGATTTTGGTGATATTTAAGTAGACAAGTCAAAATTTCAAACCCCCTGTTATGGTGTAGGGTACCTGGCCTTCTCTGATGTAATCAGAGTTAGATTTGATTCAGTGATTTTATAAAAACAGCTAGGAAGCACAATTTAGCAGTGGGTTGCAGAGAAAAAAAATATGCTGGCAGAAAAATCCAATTGAGTGATTAAACAGCTCTTCATTTTCTGGCTTTATTTTTATGCTAACAAATTTGTTCTCTGAAAAGTGTCCACAAAGCCAAGTCTCTGATTAACACCTTTGTAAGGATGGTTTTTCACCTATTACTAAATTAAACTTGCTTCATTGGAAAGGCAGCAAGACGCATCCTCATTTCAATGTCTACTGAAATAATACAGGTTGACACCAGGAAACATTAACGCCACTGCATCCTTGCTGCTTTCTCATGTGGAAGTCTGTTTAATGTGAAAACAAGGTGATATCTAATTAGCACACAGGTAAGGAATTACGAAAATCTTTATTTAAGGGTGAAGATGTTTCTCACAAAATTGTTGACCCAATGCATCATTGAAATTCAAGCTGGAAAGATGAATTTAATATATCACTTGTACATTTTGTATTGCTCTTCTGGTGACAATGTAGTTTGTTTTTGTCAATTACCATTTTATTAATTGGGTAAAGAAAATTAAGTGGATTTTTGAAAGAAAACAATACTGTCAATATACTATTAAAACAAATTAAAATGGTAAAAGTTATTGTACTTTAAGTAAAAATAAAAGAGACAAAATATCAATCCCAGTTTTGGATTACTTTAATTAACAAAAAAAAAATGCATATAGCAGAGGATAGTTTCAATCTGCCTACCTCTGGGTTATGGGCCCAGCATGCTTCCATTGCAGTACTCTGCTGCACATGTAAGTGCAAGAGATCCTGAAGCACTCACTCATCATGGGAAAGTACCAATGTGTTTCTTCGTTGGTTGATGGAAGAAACATCTTACAAAAACTCTCCAGATTATTGACTTTTTAAAGTTTTGCTAGGAAACGTTTTAGATGAATGCTTATTAGCCTTTGTCAGTATGGACTTTTGCAAAGTGTCTCTGTGGCGCAATCAGTTAGTATGTATGGCTATTAACCAAAAGGTTGGTGGTTCAATCCCACCCAGGGACCTAATTGACCTTGTTATCAGATTTTGGTGATCTTTAAGTAGACAAGTCAAAATTTCAAACCCCCTGTTATGGTGTAGGGTACCTGGCCTTCTCTGATGTAATCAGAGTTAGATTTGATTCAGTGATTTTATAAAAACAGCTAGGAAGCACAATTTAGCAGTGGGTTGCAGAGAAAACAAATATGCTGGCAGAAAAATCCAATTGAGTGATTAAACAGCTCTTTATTTTCTGGCTTTATTTTTATGCTAACAAATTTGTTCTCTGAAAAGTGTCCACAAAGCCAAGTCTCTGATTAACACCTTTGTAAGGATGGTTTTTCACCTATTACTAAATTAAACTTGCTTCATTGGAAAGGCAGCAAGATGCATCCTCATTTCAATGTCTACTGAAATAATACAGGTTGACACCAGGAAACATTAACGCCACTGCATCCTTGCTGCTTTCTCATGTGGAAGTCTGTTTAATGTGAAAACAAGGTGATATCTAATTAGCACGCAGGTAAGGAATTAAGAAAATCTTTATTTAAGGGTGAAGATGTTTCTCACAAAATCGTTGCCCCAATGCATCATTGAAATTCAAGCTGGAAAGATGATTTTAATATATCACTTGTACATTTTGTATTGCTCTTCTGGTGACAATATAGTTTGTTTTTGTCAATTACCATTTTAATAATAGGGTAAAGAGAATTAAGTGGATTTTTGAAAGAAAACAATACTGTCAATATACTATTAAAACAAATTACAATGGTAAAAGTTATTGTACTTTAAGTAAAAATAAAAGAGCCAAAATATCAATCCCAGTTTTGGATTACTTTAATTAACAAACAAAAAAATGCATATAGCAGAGGATAGTTTCAATCTGCCTACCTCTGGGTTATGGGCCCAGCATGCTTCCATTGCAGTACTCTGCTGCACATGTAAGTGCAAGAGATCCTGAAGCACTCACTCATCATGGGAAAGTACCAATGTGTTTCTTCGTTGGTTGATGGAAGAAACATCTTACAAAAACTCTCCAGATTATTGACTTTTTTAAGTTTTTCTAGGAAACGTTTTAGATGAATGCTTATTAGCCTTTGTCAGTATGTACTTTTGCAAAGTGTCTCTGTGGCGCAATCAGTTAGTGTGTACGGCTATTAACCAAAAGGTTGGTGGTTCAATCCCACCCAGGGACGTAATTGACCTTGTTATCAGATTTTGGTGATCTTTAAGTAGACAAGTCAAATTTCATACCCCCTGTTATGGTTTAGGGTACCTGGCCTTCTCTGATGTAATCAGAGTTAGATTTGATTCAGTGATTTTATAAAAACATCTAGGAAGCACAATTTAGCAGTGGGTTGCAGAGAAAAAGAAATATGCTGGCAAAAAAATCAAATTGCGTGATTAAACAGCTCTTAATTTTCTTGCTTTATTTTTATGCTAACAAATTTGTTCTCTGAAAAGTGTCCACAAAGCCAAGTCTCTGATTAACACCTTTGTAGGGATGGTTTTTCACCGATTACTAAATTAAACTTGCTTCATTGGAAAGGCAGCAAGATGCATCCTCATTTCAATGTCTACTGAAATAATACAGGTTGACACCAGGAAACATTAACGCCACTGCATCCTTGCTGCTTTCTCATGTGGAAGTCTGTTTAATGTGAAAACAAGGTGATATCTAATTAGCACACAGGTAAGGAATTACGAAAATCTTTATTTAAGGGTGAAGATGTTTCTCACAAAATCGTTGCCCCAATGCATCATTGAAATTCAAGCTGGAAAGATGATTTTAATATATCACTTGTACATTTTGTATTGCTCTTCTGGTGACAATGTAGTTTGTTTTTGTCAATTATCATTTTAATAACAGGGTAAAGAAAATTAAGTGGATTTTTGAAAGAAAACTATACTGTCAATATACTATTAAAACAAATTAAAATGGTAAAAGTTATTGTACTTTAAGTAAAAATAAAAGAGCAAAAATATCAATCCCAGTTTTGATTACTTAAATTAACAAAAAAAATGCATATAGCAAAGGATAGTTTAAATCTGCCTACCTCTGGGTTATGGGTCCAGCATGCTTCCATTGCAGTACTCTGCTGCACATGTAAGTGCAAGAGATCCTGAAGCACTCACTCATCATGGGAAAGTACCAATGTGTTTCTTCGTTGGTTGATGGAAGAAACATCTTACAAAAACTCTCCAGATTATTGATTTTTTAATGTTTTTCTAGGAAACGTTCTAGATGTATGCCTATTAGCCTTTGTCAGTATGCACTTTTTGCAAAGTGTCTCTGTGGCGCAATCGGTTAGTGTGTTCGGCTATTAACCAAAAGGTTGGTGGTTCAATCCCACCCAGGGACATAATTAAACTTGTGATCAGATTTTGGTGATATTTAAGTAGACAAGTCAAAATTTCAAACCCCCTGTTATGGTGTAGGGTACCTGGCCTTCTCTGATGTAATCAGAGTTAGATTTGATTCAGTGATTTTATAAAAACAGCTAGGAAGCACAATTTAGCAGTGGGTTGCAGAGAAAAAAAATATGCTGGCAGAAAAATCCAATTGAGTGATTAAACAGCTCTTCATTTTCTGGCTTTATTTTTATGCTAACAAATTTGTTCTCTGAAAAGTGTCCACAAAGCCAAGTCTCTGATTAACACCTTTGTAAGGATGGTTTTTCACCTATTACTAAATTAAACTTGCTTCATTGGAAAGGCAGCAAGATGCATCCTCATTTCAATGTCTACTGAAATAATACAAGTTGACACCAGGAAACATTAACGCCACTGCATCCTTGCTGCTTTCTCATGTGGAAGTCTGTTTAATGTGAAAACAAGGTGATATCTAATTAGCACACAGGTAAGGAATTAAGAAAATCTTTATTTAAGGGTGAAGATGTTTCTCACAAAATTGTTGACCCAATGCATCATTGAAATTCAAGCTGGAAAGATGAATTTAATATATCACTTGTACATTTTGTATTGCTCTTCTGGTGACAATGTAGTTTGTTTTTGTCAATTACCATTTTATTAATAGGGTAAAGAAAATTAAGTGGATTTTTGAAAGAAAACAATACTGTCAATATACTATTAAAACAAATTAAAATGGTAAAAGTTATTGTACTTTAAGTAAAAATAAAAGAGACAAAATATCAATTCCAGTTTTGGATTACTTTAATTAACAAAAAAAAATGCATATAGCAGAGGATAGTTTCAATCTGCCTACCTCTGGGTTATGGGCCCAGCATGCTTCCATTGCAGTACTCTGCTGCACATGTAAGTGCAAGAGATCCTGAAGCACTCACTCATCATGGGAAAGTACCAATGTGTTTCTTCGTTGGTTGATGGAAGAAACATCTTACAAAAACTCTCCAGATTATTGACTTTTTAAAGTTTTGCTAGGAAACGTTTTAGATGAATGCTTATTAGCCTTTGTCAGTATGGACTTTTGCAAAGTGTCTCTGTGGCGCAATCAGTTAGTATGTATGGCTATTAACCAAAAGGTTGGTGGTTCAATCCCACCCAGGGACCTAATTGACCTTGTTATCAGATTTTGGTGATCTTTAAGTAGACAAGTCAAAATTTCAAACCCCCTGTTATGGTGTAGGGTACCTTGCCTTCTCTGATGTAATCAGAGTTAGATTTGATTCAGTGATTTTATAAAAACAGCTAGGAAGCACAATTTAGCAGTGGGTTGCAGAGAAAACAAATATGCTGGCAGAAAAATCCAATTGAGTGATTAAACAGCTCTTTATTTTCTGGCTTTATTTTTATGCTAACAAATTTGTTCTCTGAAAAGTGTCCACAAAGCCAAGTCTCTGATTAACACCTTTGTAAGGATGGTTTTTCACCTATTACTAAATTAAACTTGCTTCATTGGAAAGGCAGCAAGATGCATCCTCATTTCAATGTCTACTGAAATAATACAGGTTGACACCAGGAAACATTAACGCCACTGCATCCTTGCTGCTTTCTCATGTGGAAGTCTGTTTAATGTGAAAACAAGGTGATATCTAATTAGCACACAGGTAAGGAATTAAGAAAATCTTTATTTAAGGGTGAAGATGTTTCTCACAAAATCGTTGCCCCAATGCATCATTGAAATTCAAGCTGGAAAGATGATTTTAATATATCACTTGTACATTTTGTATTGCTCTTCTGGTGACAATGTAGTTTGTTTTTGTCAATTACCATTTTAATAATAGGGTAAAGAGAATTAAGTGGATTTTTGAAAGAAAACAATACTGTCAATATACTATTAAAACAAATTACAATGGTAAAAGTTATTGTACTTTAAGTAAAAATAAAAGAGCCAAAATATCAATCCCAGTTTTGGATTACTTTAATTAACAAACAAAAAAATGCATATAGCAGAGAATAGTTTCAATCTGCCTACCTCTGGGTTATGGGCCCAGCATGCTTCCATTGCAGTACTCTGCTGCACATGTAAGTGCAAGAGATCCTGAAGCACTCACTCATCATGGGAAAGTACCAATGTGTTTCTTCGTTGGTTGATGGAAGAAACATCTTACAAAAACTCTCCAGATTATTGACTTTTTTAAGTTTTTCTAGGAAACGTTTTAGATGAATGCTTATTAGCCTTTGTCAGTATGTACTTTTGCAAAGTGTCTCTGTGGCGCAATCAGTTAGTGTGTACGGCTATTAACCAAAAGGTTGGTGGTTCAATCCCACCCAGGGACGTAATTGACCTTGTTATCAGATTTTGGTGATCTTTAAGTAGACAAGTCAAATTTCATACCCCCTGTTATGGTTTAGGGTACCTGGCCTTCTCTGATGTAATCAGAGTTAGATTTGATTCAGTGATTTTATAAAAACATCTAGGAAGCACAATTTAGCAGTGGGTTGCAGAGAAAAAGAAATATGCTGGCAAAAAAATCAAATTGCGTGATTAAACAGCTCTTAATTTTCTTGCTTTATTTTTATGCTAACAAATTTGTTCTCTGAAAAGTGTCCACAAAGCCAAGTCTCTGATTAACACCTTTGTAGGGATGGTTTTTCACCGATTACTAAATTAAACTTGCTTCATTGGAAAGGCAGCAAGATGCATCCTCATTTCAATGTCTACTGAAATAATACAGGTTGACACCAGGAAACATTAACGCCACTGCATCCTTGCTGCTTTCTCATGTGGAAGTCTGTTTAATGTGAAAACAAGGTGATATCTAATTAGCACACAGGTAAGGAATTACGAAAATCTTTATTTAAGGGTGAAGATGTTTCTCACAAAATCGTTGCCCCAATGCATCATTGAAATTCAAGCTGGAAAGATGATTTTAATATATCACTTGTACATTTTGTATTGCTCTTCTGGTGACAATGTAGTTTGTTTTTGTCAATTACCATTTTAATAACAGGGTAAAGAAAATTAAGTGGATTTTTGAAAGAAAACTATACTGTCAATATACTATTAAAACAAATTAAAATGGTAAAAGTTATTGTACTTTAAGTAAAAATAAAAGAGCAAAAATATCAATCCCAGTTTTGATTACTTAAATTAACAAAAAAAATGCATATAGCAAAGGATAGTTTCAATCTGCCTACCTCTGGGTTATGGGTCCAGCATGCTTCCATTGCAGTACTCTGCTGCACATGTAAGTGCAAGAGATCCTGAAGCACTCACTCATCATGGGAAAGTACCAATGTGTTTCTTCGTTGGTTGATGGAAGAAACATTTTACAAAAACTCTCCAGATTATTGATTTTTTAATGTTTTTCTAGGAAACGTTCTAGATGTATGCCTATTAGCCTTTGTCAGTATGCACTTTTTGCAAAGTGTCTCTGTGGCGCAATCGGTTAGTGTGTTCGGCTATTAACCAAAAGGTTGGTGGTTCAATCCCACCCAGGGACGTAATTAAACTTGTGATCAGATTTTGGTGATATTTAAGTAGACAAGTCAAAATTTCAAACCCCCTGTTATGGTGTAGGGTACCTGGCCTTCTCTGATGTAATCAGAGTTAGATTTGATTCAGTGATTTTATAAAAACAGCTAGGAAGCACAATTTAGCAGTGGGTTGCAGAGAAAAAAAATATGCTGGCAGAAAAATCCAATTGAGTGATTAAACAGCTCTTCATTTTCTGGCTTTATTTTTATGCTAACAAATTTGTTCTCTGAAAAGTGTCCACAAAGCCAAGTCTCTGATTAACACCTTTGTAAGGATGGTTTTTCACCTATTACTAAATTAAACTTGCTTCATTGGAAAGGCAGCAAGATGCATCCTCATTTCAATGGTAAGTCAACCTTCTTGCCCTATGTTCCCTCTCAACGGATGAAGACGCATCATTATCTACCGCAGTCATTTTGGCCCAATAGATATGCAAGAAGTTAAGATTCCCCTTTCTTTGCAGGTAGAGGAAGGAAAAGGAAGAGGTCTGTAGCCTCTTCAAGATCGCAGGACCAGAGATTGTCCTCTGCTTCTGCCAAATCCACTGCATGACACTGGGGCTTTCGTGCAGGAGCCCACACCAGTGGGGGCACGTCTAAAACTCTTCAGTCAGTTCTGGATTCATTCGGACCTGGACTCGTGGGTTTTACAAATAGTGTCCCAAGGGTACAAACTGGGGTTTCAAGACGTTCCCCCTCACCGATTGTTCAAATTGGCCTTAGTCAGCAGGGAGAATGTTTTTATTCAAGCCTCTTCGTGGTCCCGAAGCCGGACGGCTCAGTCAGACCAATCTTAAATCTGAAATCCCTCAATTTCTTCCTAAAGAAATTCCATTTCAAGATGGAATTTCTCAGGGCAGTGATCTCCAGTCCGGAGGACGGAGATTTCATGGTTTTGGTAGACATAAAAGATGCCTACTTACATGTTCCCATTTAGCCACTGCCTCAAGCTACCTAAGGTTTGCAATTCAGGATTGTCATTACCAATTTCAGACATTGCCGTTTGGTCTGTCCACGGCTCCGAGGATTTTCACCAGGGTGATGGCGGAAATTATGGTTCTCCTTCGCAAGCAAGGAGTCACAATTATCCCGTACTTGGATGATCTCCTGATAAAGGCGAGATCCAGGGACCAGTTGGTGCAAAACATCTACTCTCCCTGACAGTTCTTCAACAACATGGTTGGCTCCTAAACTTGCCAAAATCGCAGTTGGTCCCAATGACGCGGTTGTTGTTTTTGGGAGTCATACTGTTAGGCGCCGGGGTCCGCTTGATGTTCTGCGCGGCCCGGCGCCTAGCAACTAGAGACGCCGTGCACGTACAGCCGCCGGCTCCCTAGCAACGCTAGACGCCGGGCGCGCTGAGCCGCACGGACCCTAGCAACGGGGACGCCACTGGCGGACCGCGTTCCCCGTTGCTAGGCTTTAGGAAATTAAGATATTCACCTGCTCTCTGGCCGTGCAGCAAGGCAGCTGCACGGCATTTATTCTAATCAGCCTTTAGCAGCTGATTGGAGGACTCCTTGTTAAATACACTCCCAGGGCTTCTCACAGACGCCGGTAATAGCTTCCTGCATGCTGCCTTTGTTTGCTGAGAGTCTGTTTCCAGTCCTGCTGTATCCGGTCATTCCAGTCCGCAGAAGTCCGGTATTCGGGAGTTGTCATCTCATCCCAAGAGGTCGTTTGGTTCCCTGGAGTCCTGACTGATCACCGTTTTATATCCAGTGGTGTTCGTGAGTTGCGGCTCTGCCGTGTGTTGCGGCTCAGCCGCTTTACCTTTTATATTTTGTGTTTGGAGCATTTGCGGAGGGTTCCGCTTCCACAAGTCCTCTCTGGTACTTGGCGGTGCCGGGTAGGAGAATTGGACAAGTGGATATTTTGGTTGTCCTTTTTCCTGGCGGTTTCTCCGCACATATTATAGTTTTGAGTTTGCTTAGCCCCTGGCCTGGTTGTTTAGTTAGAGGGCCTCTTGTTATCACCCTGTCTCGGGTTTCCCTTTGTCTCTCATTAAGACCGCGGGGCATCGAAGTTGGGCAGACATAATCCGCCCTTCAAACGCGGCTGCCAAGGGCTCAAGAAACCATAGTCTCGCAGGGGATTTCTGACAACACGGGTGAGACAACAGAGTTAGGGCGCCAGGGGCTATTTTCCTGTCCTGCTCCCTTCCCCAGCATTCCGTTCCAGTGCTCCAGTCCTTGCCATAAGATCTTCTCTGACCAGAGTGCTGGAATCATAACATTATTACCGGCCATACCAAAACTTAAAATTAAACGGGGTTTAATTTTTTCTCATTCAGTTTTGTGAGAGTTTATCGGCCTCATGAATCCAACAGGTTTAGGGCCAAATCCTGGTCAGCTCTTAGTCAGCCAGATTCAAGAACTTACTCAGATGGTTCAGGATCTTTCTCTTCGGGTGAAGTCGCAGGAAGATCTTTTGCGAGCTTCCCCAAGGGTAGTCCCTGAACCAAAGATGCATTTGCCTGACCGTTTTTCTGGTGATAGAAAAGAGTTTTTTAATTTTAAAGAATCCTGTAAACTTTATTTTCGTTTAAGACCGACTTCCTCGGGTACTGAATCTCAGCGGGTCGGGTTTATTATTTCTTTGCTCCAGGGGGATCCTCAGACCTGGGCATTTGGTTTAAGAGCAGAGGATCCGGCATTGTTGTCAGTTGACGCTTTTTTTGAGTCTTTAGGGCTCTTGTATGATGACCCTGATAGAGAGGCGTCCGCTGAAAGTCAGTTGCGCGCTCTCAGACAGGGTAGAAATCCTGCAGAGGTTTATTGTACGGAGTTTCGCCGTTGGTCGAACGACTGTGGCTGGAATGACCCAGCCCTGCGCAGTCAGTTTCGCCTCGGCTTATCAGAGTCTATAAAAGACAGTCTCCTTCAGTACCCCGCTCCTGAGACTCTCGATAAACTCATGGAGCTTTCTATTAAGATTGATCGTCGTCTCAGAGAGCGGAGGGCTGAAAAAGGAGCACCTGTAAGGTCAAGTCCGTGTGTATATTCCATTCCTGAAGACGTAGAGGAGACCATGCAGATGGGTCTCTCCCGGCTGTCTCCTGAAGAAAGAGCCAGAAGGCAAAATTCTGGTCTTTGTCTGTACTGTTGGGGTAAGGGACATTTTGCTCGTAATTGTCCGAACAAGTCGGGAAACGCTTTGACCAGGTGAATTGTGAGGGGGTTCACCTAGGTCTGCAGCTTATCTCCTCGAATAACTCCCTTTTAGTCCCAGTTAAAGTTTCCTTTGGCAGCCTCAGTTCTTCGGTGTCGGCTTTTGTTGACAGTGGAGCTGCAGGAAACTTTATGGATTTAACTTGGGCTAAGGCCTTAGGCATTCCTCAGTTACCTTTGGGTAGGTGTGTCACCATGCATGGCTTAGATGGGAGTCCGCTGTCTAATGGGATTATTTCTCTCCGTACACCCCCTGTACTACTTACAGTAGGAGCTCTACATTCCGAGAAAATCGAGTTCTTTCTTACACATTGCCCAGCAGTTCCAGTTGTTCTGGGTCACCCTTGGCTGGCCTTTCATAATCCCACCATTGATTGGCGGTCGGGGGAGATTTCACATTGGGGTACTTTTTGTGATAAGGAATGTATCACGTTTCCAGTCAGAGTAGCAGCTATCATTCCAGAACTCATTCCGGTGGAATACCAGGAGTTTGCTGATGTTTTCTCCAAAGGCAATGCGGACATTCTGCCTCCCCATCGGCCTTATGATTGTGCTATTGAGTTAATTCCTGGTGCCGCATTGCCAAAGGGAAGATTATATGCATTATCCGGGCCAGAAACTGCGGCTATGAATGATTATGTAAAGGAGAGCCTTGAGAAAGGATTTATTAGACCATCAAAATCTCCTTTAAGTGCAGGCTTCTTCTTTGTGGAGAAAAAGGATGGCTCGCTTAGACCTTGCATTGATTTTAGAGCCCTGAATAAGATCTCAGTTAAAAACACCTATCCTTTGCCGTTGATTTCTGTACTCTTTGATCAGTTACGTTCTGCTGTGATTTTTTCTAAAATTGACCTTAGAGGAGCGTACAACCTCATCCGAATTAAATCTGGAGATGAGTGGAAAGCGGCCTTCAGTACTCAATCGGGTTACTACGAATACCTGGTGATTCCGTTCGGCCTGTCCAATGCTCCGGCAGTTTTTCAAGACCTCATTAACGATGTGCTCCGTGACTTCATAGGGAAATTCGTGGTCGTTTACTTAGACGACATCCTGATTTTTTCTAAATCAATGGAACAACATGTTACCCAGGTGCGTCTGGTTCTTCAAAAGTTATGTGAGAATCATTTATATGCCAAGCTGGAGAAGTGTGAGTTTCATGTCACGGAAGTATCTTTTTTAGGGTACATAATTTCCCCTCAGGGATTTTCCATGGAACCAAAGACACTCCAGGCCATCCTTAGTTGGGCGCAACCCACCAATTTAAAAGCAATTAAGCGTTTTTTAGGGTTTGCAAATTATTATAGGAGGTTCATTCATTCTTTTTCTGACCTGGTTGCTCCCATTGTAGCTCTGACAAAGAAAGGAGCAGATCCTACCAACTGGTCGCGTGAAGCTGA
Source organism: Pseudophryne corroboree (assembly GCF_028390025.1). Taxonomy (NCBI): domain Eukaryota; kingdom Metazoa; phylum Chordata; class Amphibia; order Anura; family Myobatrachidae; genus Pseudophryne; species Pseudophryne corroboree. The sequence continues at coordinate 123,648 of NW_026970164.1, forward strand.
GTTGTCCTTCCGGGCCTTGAAACAAGCCTTTGTTTCGGCTCCAGTCCTCAGACATCCTAATCCGGAATTGCCCTTTGTGGTGGAGGTTGATGCCTCGGAGGTTGGAGTGGGGGCTATCCTTTCTCAAAAGGATCCGGAGTCTCTGGAGTTACATCCTTGTGCCTTTATGTCCAGGAAATTCTCCTCCGCTGAATCCAACTATGACGTTGGTAATCGGGAGTTACTGGCGGTAAAATGGGCTTTCGAGGAGTGGAGGCATTGGCTGGAGCGAGCAAAACATACTATTTCGGTATTGACTGACCATAAGAACCTGCAATACATTGAATCGGCTAAGCGGCTTAATGCCCGGCAGGCACGTTGGGCATTATTTTTTACGCGTTTCAAATTTATAATCACTTTCAGGCCTGGTTCCAAGAATACTAAGGCTGATGCCCTGTCACATAGCTTTCTTCCGGTTCACAATAACAATCCTGTTACCCCCATACTTCCATCTTCGGTCATCTGGGCGGGCCTCACACAAGATTTATTTACCCAGTTAAAACAGCTTCAACACCAAGCTCCTAGAATTACTCCTGCTGGTCGTCTTTACGTCCCTGAGTTTTTGAGAGTTACTGTTTTAACGGAATTCCATGATAACAAAGTTTCAGGGCATCCAGGAGTCTCTAAGACATTGGAGTTAGTCTCTCGCTCAGTATGGTGGCCTGGTCTTTCTAAAGACGTCAAGGAATTTGTTTATTCATGTCAGGTTTGTGCACAGCATAAGGTTCCCCGTTCCTTGCCCATCGGGCAACTTATGCCCTTAAATGTTCCTCTCAGGCCGTGGTCTCATATTTCCATGGATTTTGTGGTTGACCTTCCCCTTTCAGCCGGATTCCGAGTCATATGGGTGGTAGTGGACCGTTTTAGTAAAATGGCTCATTTTATTGCTCTTCCCCGATTGCCTTCTGCCCAAGGGTTGGCAGTTTTGTTTCTCCGCCATGTATTCAGGCTTCATGGGTTGCCTACTGATATTGTTTCTGATCGGGGTCCACAATTCATCGCACAATTCTGGAAATGTTTTTGTGCCTCATTGAAGATGAAATTGTCGTTAACATCCGGTTACCACCCACAATCCAACGGGCAAACCGAACGAGTTAACCAATCATTGAAACAATATTTGCGCTTGTATTCAGCCAAACTCCAGAATGATTGGTCCGAGTTTCTTACGTTGGCTGAATTTGCTTACAATAATTCTTGTCATTCCTCCACTAAAGAGTCTCCATTCTTTTCAGTTTTTGGTTTTCACCCCAGAGCTAATTCTTTTTTTCATCATTCCTCAGTCTCCTCGCTTACCTTAACCTCCCATCTCAGAGCCATTTGGAAAAAGGTGCACCTTGCTCTCAGAAAAGCGGCCTTTCGAGAGAAGAAATTTTCTGACAGGCTCCGACGTCCTTGCACTTTTAAGGTGGGAGATAGGGTGTGGTTGTCGACTCGCAACATCAGGCTTCGACAATCCTCAGCTAGACTGGGACCCAAATTTATTGGGCCATTTCTTATTATTAAAAGAGTCAACCCAGTTGCCTTTCGGTTACGTTTACCAAGATCTCTCAGGATTGGAAATACGTTTCATTGTTCCCTGTTGAAACAATACGTTTCTTCCAGTAGATTTCCTCGGAAGATCTCTCAGGGTAGATCTCCAGTGGATGTACAGGGACAACAGGAGTTCTTGGTAGAGAAGGTTCTCGATTCCAAATTGTCCCGGGATCGGCTGTATTTTCTGGTTCACTGGAAAGGCTATGGTCCGGAGGAAAGGTCTTGGGTCCTAGATAAGGATCTTCATGCCCCGAGGCTCAAGAGGGCATTTTTTCGGGAATTTCCTCAGAAACCTGGCTTTAGGGGTTCCTTGACCCCTCCTCAAGGGGGGGGTACTGTTAGGCGCCGGGGTCCGCTTGATGGTCTGCGCGGCCCAGCGCCTAGCAACTAGAGATGCCGTGCACGTACAGCCGCCGGCTCCCTAGCAACGCTAGACGCCGGGCGCGCTGAGCCGCACGGACCCTAGCAACGGGGACGCCACTGGCGGGCCGCGTTCCCCGTTGCTAGGCTTTAGGAAATTAAGATATTCACCTGCTCTCTGGCCGTGCAGCAAGGCAGCTGCACGGCATTTATTCTAATCAGCCATTAGCAGCTGATTGGAGTACTCCTTGTTAAATACACTCCCAGGGCTTCTCACAGATGCCGGTAATAGCTTCCTGCATGCTGCCTTTGTTTGCTGAGAGTCTGTTTCCAGTCCTGCTGTATCCGGTCATTCCAGTCCGCAGAAGTCCGGTATTCAGGAGTTGTCATCTCATCCCAAGAGGTTGTTTGGTTCCCTGGAGTCCTGACTGATCACCGTTTTATATCCAGTGGTGTTCGTGAGTTGCGGCTCTGCCGTGTGTTGCGGCTCAGCCGCTTTACCTTTTATATTTTGTGTTTGGAGCATTTGCGGAGGGTTCCGCTTCCACAAGTCCTCTCTGGTACTCGGCGGTGCCGGGTAGGAGAATTGGACAAGTGGATATTTTGGTTGTCCTTTTTCCTGGCGGTTTCTCCGCACATATTATAGTTTTGAGTTTGCTTATCCCCTGGCCTGGTTGTTTAGTTAGAGGGCCTCTTGTTATCACCCTGTCTCGGGTTTCCCTTTGTCTCTCATTAAGACCGGGGGGCATCGAAGTTGGGCAGACATAATCCGCCCTTCAAACGCGGCTGCCAAGGGCTCAAGAAACCATAGTCTCGCAGGGGATTTCTGACAACACGGGTGAGACAACAGAGTTAGGGCGCCAGGGGCTATTTTCCTGTCCTGCTCCCTTCCCCAGCATTCTGTTCCAGTGCTCCGGTCCTTGCCATAAGATCTTCTCTGACCAGAGTGCTGGAATCATAACACATACTGGACACAGAAGAGGTTTTCTTCCAGTGGAAAGGCTATGGAGATCCAGAGTCTGGTCAAACAAATTCTGAAACCAGCAAGAGTGTTAATCCATCAATGCATTCAGTTGCTGGGGAAGATGGTTGTGGCCTACGAGGCCATTCAGTTTGGCAGGTTCCATGCCAGAGTGTTCCAGTGGGACCTGTTGGACAATTGGTCCGGATCCCACCTACACATGCACCGGAGGATAATCCTGTCTTCCAAGACCAGAATCTCACTCCATTGGTGGCTGCACAGTTCTCACCTCCTAGAGGGGCGATGGTTCGGGATCCAGGACTGGATCCTAGGGACCACAGATGCAACCCTCCGAGGCTGGGGAGCAGTCACACAGGGGGAAAATGTCCAAGGAAGATGGTCAAGTCAGGAAAGTTGTCTCCACATAAATGTTCTGGAGTTAAGGGCCATTTAATAACTGCAGACACAGTACACACTGGGACGGGTGCCCAGCATCCTCAACAGACTAAGAGAAAAGGATTTACCGGTAGGTATTAAAATCCTAGTTTCTCTAACGTCCTAGAGGATGCTGGGGACTCCGTAAGGACCATGGGGATAGACGGGCTCCACAGAGTTCATGATCTTCACTGAGGTAGCGTACAGCACTGCAGCTGTGCGCCATTGCTCCCATACACCTCACATACTCCGGTCACTGTAAGGGTGCAGGGCGCAGGGGGGGCGCCCTGGGCAGCAATATAAACCTCTTTTTGGCAAAAATATAACATATATACAGCTGGGCACTGTATATATGTATGAGCCCCCACCAATTTTACAGTTTAAGCGGGACAGAAGCCCGCCGCCGAGGGGGCGGGGCTTCTCCCTCAGCACTCACCAGCGCCATTTTTTCTCCACAGCACCGCTGAGAGGAAGCTCCCCGGACTCTCCCCTGCTTATACCACGGTAGAGATGAGGGTTGAAAAGAGAGGGGGGGCACATAATTCGGCGCAAATTACATACAGCAGCGCTACTGGACAAACATTAAGTTACTGTGTTATTCCTGGGTTATATAGCGCTGGGGAGTGTGCTGGCATACTCTCTGTCTCTCCAAAGGGCCTTGTGGGGAAACTGTCTTCAGAAAAAGTATTTTCTTGCAGGGGTGCCTTGGATTGGTGGTCCAGGACCAATTCAAAATATTTATAGTTAGTGTTATAGGCAAAACCAGTGCTGTTGGCTGGCAATCATAACATATGTGCACAAGCAGAAGCAAATCCTGTCCCCTACCAAAGGGCCAGTGCTAGGGTGTTTGGCGCCTCCCTGCAAACTATTAATTTGGGCCCTCTCTCCAATACTTAATAAAGGGACAGTGCGCTTCTTAAAAAAAGAAGGTGTGGTATCACAAGGAAGGGGCATGGCCACACAATAGCACCCCAAATCAAAATACGCCACACAGTAGCACTATCTTATTGTCATTACACCGCATATAATAATAATAATAATAATAATAATACCCACAGTCGCAGTGCCCTTTATACACATAACCACCATATCAGTGCAGCTTACACACATAATGCCAACAGTAGCAGTGCCCCTTCTACACATGCCCACGGTGGCAATCCTTTACATGGCAAATATCAACCTGGTTTTGCCATGTAAAGGATTGCCACTTTAAAAACAAACAATCAAACAAAAACAAAAAAAAACAACAGGAAAAAACACAAAATCTCTCACTTTCTGATTCTCACACCCTATTACATTCCTCCCTATATATTTAAATGTTTCTATTACTGTATGTTCCCTCTTCCCTTCTCCAAACTATACACATCAACATTTTTTAGTATTTCCAGGTAAGTTTTGTGATGTAGGCCATGCACAATTTTAGTTGCCCTAATGTATTTACAGCCTTCTGGAGATATGGCTTCTCGAACTGAACACAGGATTCTAAATGTGGCTGTACCAAGGACCTATACAGTGGCATTACAGGTTGAGTATCCCTTATCCAAAATGCTTGGGACCAGAGGAATTTTGGATATCGGATTTTTCTGTATTTTGGAATAATTGCATACCATAACGAGATATTATGGTGATGGGACCTAAATCTAAGCACAGAAGGCATTTATGTTTCATATACACCTTATACACACAGCCTGAAGGTCATTTTAGGCAATATTTTTTATAACTTTGTGCATTAAACAAAGTGTGTGTACATTCACAGAATTCATTTATGTTTCATATACACCTTATACACACAGTCTGAAGTTCATTTAATACAATATTTTTAATAACTTTGAGTATTAAACAAAGTTTGTGTACACTGAGCCATCAAAACACAAAGGTTTCACTATCTCAGTCTCACTCAAAAAAGTCCGTATTTCGGAATATTCCGTATTTCGGAATATTTTGATATGGGATACTCAACCTGTATTACTTTTTTCTGCTACTGGTTCTTTAACCTATGCAAACAAGCATCTGACTTGCCTTTCCTATTGCTTTGTTACATTGCTTACCTGAAATAGTAATACTTAGATAGCTTTCCTCTTGCCATTATAATGCCCTTAATATTATAGTTAGCCTTTGCATTTTTGAGACGTGTATGATTTTGCATTTTTTGGCATTAAATGTTGCCATGTTCTTGACCATTCCTCTAGTCCAGGGGCGGAACTGCCAGAGACAACGGAGTCAGTTGCCGCCGGGCTCCAGCCCTAAAGGGGCTTCCTCCATTGCCCCCCGGCTGTTACGTGCCCTTCCTACTAAATAGACAAAGGCGCTACCAGCAGGGTCTCGCAGTTTGTACATTCCATGCCGTAACACCCTTCTTTCCACCTTCACAATGAAGCTATTGGTACTTTGCAAAAAAAAAAAAATTATTAGCATTGCAACTCAGCAGATCAATGCAGTGTGCAGCCACACACTCCATATATCTGCTCAGCCACAAAGCTGATTATTTCTTCACAAAGTACAAGGTGAGCTCCAAATAGAATTCTCTAGCTTAGATTATACCTTTCTATGCAAGGGTAAATAGCTCAATTGTTTGACTGCAATGCCACAGGAAATGGTTTGGATCCAAGACAGTGTGACTGAATAATAAAGAAACCTTAAGATGAGTTCATGAATGTTGTATAAGTATTAGTGAGAGAAGGGGTCAGGAGCATGCTAGGCTGCAAAAAATAAGGTAGGCTGCAAGTGAAAGTAATGATCTCCTATATATTTTCCCAGATCTGTCACTCTGTGTGGCTAACTCTGGGGGAAGTCACAGCAATGGGCGGAGACGGCAACTGCAGGACGATACACCAGTGCCAGCAGCAGACCGTAACAAAGTGACAGATCAGGGAGAATATATAGGAGGTAGGGAGGTGGCCATGGTACATGGCTGGCCAAGGGACACTAGCTCATGTACCCCTTTACCACTGAGGCTGGCCACCAAGGATGGACCTGTCACCAGTGCACATGCAATAACCTCTTCTGCTGCCCTCTTTGCAACTCAGATTGCCCAGTGCTCCCCTTCGCTAACAGTCCACAAAGTTTCCCCATCTCACGATCTGCCTCCTCACCCCCACTTTCATCTCTACAGCACACGCGCATATCATACAAGATCCCATCATGCGTACGTAGGTCTGAAATGCAAGAGGGAGGTTGGGGGGAGATTGGCATGCGCCAGCAACACCACACAGCTCACTGTGACCACAGTGGAGAGGCGCTGCAACAGGACAATACACCAACCTCGGAGCAAGGAACTGCGTCGGTCAGGAGGAGAACTATTTCAATAGCATAAAAAGGTTAATGCGTCCCACCCTATGGACACCAGACTCATCAAGTCACTGTTGCCAGAGTCTCATACAATGACTCTGAACCTCTAAGCACACTATTTGACTGTCCACACCCTGCTGTGCCTATTACCCATCTCCTCCACCACCCTCAACACTGACCCACACATCATTCACCCACAAAGATACAATAAAGGTAGTTTGGATAAATTAGCTAAATGAAATGGATTTAACCAATTTATCTAAATGACCATTTTTGGATGTTTTCCAGTGTTTGTGAGCAAATGGTCAATTGTAATTTGCTGCCACATATTAGCATAATTTTGTTTCAACTAGGAAAAAAAATTGGACAGATAATCTAAGTGTGGATCCAGTTTAAAGGTCCGTATTCACGGCCTGATTTTGGGGAGAGATGTGTGCTGAGCGAACTGCTCAGCACACATCTCTCCCCCCGCTCAGCACAGCGTGATGTGTGCTGAGCGTACGGGGGGTGGGGGGGGGCGCTCATTTCACCCCCTGTGTAGGGCATTCTGTGTGTATCCAGCTTAACAGGTGTGAGCATCATACAACTACTGACTTGCGAGTAACTATACAGCAGCTCCATACCTTGTGACTTGAAGAAACACCAGTTAACCCCGGGAATGCTGCAGTCAAAGCAACAATTCCTCTTCTTACATTCCGCTGCACTTATTGTGGGGTAGCCGCTATCCCTTCTGCTGTACGGTTCCACATTACATTGTTTCTTGTCACTTCCTGTTGATGCAGTAAGGAAACATCCAGGAATTACAGCAGCTTAGTTTTTTTTTTTTTTTTTAACTGGGGCAATTTAGCTAGATCACAGGGCAATTTAGCTCCTTTGGTCCTTTTTTAGGAGCAGTTAATCAGACAGTTGAGCAAACTGAAAAACAGCTAACAGGAAATTTCCACTTAAATGGTATTTTCTAATCTTATCTGACCATGACTAAGAATAAAGGATACACAAGATAAACTCTTAGAGCCATGGACCTTATCCATGTTTAAGCTCCATCAAATCTGTAATCAATAGCACTACATGCTCCCACTTTACCACTGTACTATATACTCTACCTGTGTTTTTAAGGTAAAAACACCATTTAACCCCAGTGACACTTGAATTAAAGCAGCAGCCTCTGGAATAGCATTCCTTAGCATTAATCCCAGGAAATCTGCAATCTTCACGCTCTTTGATAGCCATGCTACATTGCTGTTTACTTGGATGGAGCAGAGAGCACAACATCAGGACATAGGAAATATTACAATGCATGATAAGAAAGGTGTGAGCTCTACAGCAAGGCCTCTAACCCTTTGCCAGTGCCAAATACATAGGGCTTAACTCAGATCTGATCACAGCAGCAAATTTATTAGCTAAAACCATGTACACTGCAGGGGGGGGGGGGGTGTATAATATGTGCAGAGAGAGTTAGATTTTGGTGCGGTGTGTTCAAACTGAAATCTAAATTGCAGTGTAAAAACAAAACAGCCAGTATTTACCCTGCACACAAACAATATAACCCACCTAAATCTCTCTGCAAATGTTATATCTGCCCCCCCCCCCCCCCCCATCCCTGCAGTGCACATGGTTTTGCCCACTAGCTAACAAATTTGCTGCATCTGGGAATTACAGCAGCTTAATATTTCTTTTTACAGAAGGTTCAGCAAATTAAATTATTTAGTGAAATACTGTAATCATAACAGTTACAGGGATATTGTAGGTAGATTTATTGTCAGTGGATAAATGTAAAAATTAAACCCTTAGGCATAGTTCCAAAATGCTGTCATTGCAATCCAGATTTTAAGGATATCATGCTTGAGCACAGGTGACTTAATTAGAACTTCGGTCAATGTGAATTAACCATTGGACTCAACCATGGATATCCTTAAAACCCAGGGGTCTATTTAAGATCGATCTTAATCGATGTTGGGCTTCCAGGTTGAAAAAAACACACACATTTACTAACATTTTAAAATTTATATAAAAAAATCATCTGTTCGTAAATGCAGTGCACATGGTTTTGCCCAACTGCTAACAAAAATCCTGCTGCGATCAACTCAGAATTACCCCCCATGGCCCTCATTCCGAGTTGTTCGCTCGCAAGCTGCTTTTAGCAGCATTGCACACGCTAAGCTGCCGCCTACTGGGAGTGAATCTTAGCATCTTAAAATTGCGAACGAAAGATTTGCAATATTGCGATAAGACATCTCTGTGCAGTTTCTGAGTAGCTCGAGACTTACTCTGCCAGTGCGATCAGTTCAGTGCTTGTCGTTCCTGGTTTGACGTCACAAACACACCCAGCGTTCGCCCAGACACTCCTCCGTTTCTCCAGCCACTCCCGCGTTTTTCCCAGAAACGGTAGCATTTTTTCCCACACGCCCCTAAAGCGGCCTGTTTCCGCCCAGAAACACCCACTTCCTGTCAATCACATTACGATCACCAGAACGATGAAAAAACCGTGAGTAATATTCCTAACTGCATAGCAAATTTACTTGGCGCAGTCGCAGTGTGAACATTGCGCATGCGCATTAAGCGGAAAATCGCTGCGATGCGAAGAAAATTACCGAGCGAACAACTCGGAATGACCACCTATGTGCACTGCAGGGAAGGCAGATTTAACATGTGCAGAGAGAGTTAGATTTGGGTGTGGTGTGTTCAATCTGCAATCTAATTTGCAGTGTAAAAATAAAGCAGTCAGTATTTACCCTGCACAGAAACAAAATAACTCACCCAAATCTAACTCTTTCTGCACATGTTATATCTGCCTCCCCTGCAGTACACATGGTTTTGCCCAACTGCTAACAAAATTCCTGCTGCGATCATCTTGGAATTACCCCCATCGATTGATGTTTTCACACTGCTCGTGTATATAAGACATATAGGGCCTAATTCAGTTTGGATCGTAATACGCGTTCCAACCGCAAAAACTATGAAGAGGATGGGGGCATATACGCAGGGTCCATCCTGTGCGTGTGCCTACATTTTCTCCGGGTGCCCCGCAGAAAATGCGAATGCCTCTGCCTGTCAATCAGTAGAGGGCGTACCTTCGCAGGTATATCGCGATCATGAGCCATGTCTCCCATTTTTGTCATTATAGGTGCTCTGTGAGCTGCTGGCCATGCCCCAGCCCCTCTGTCTCCCGTGAATAGACATTGAGGCTTATTCAGACCAGATCGCTTCAATTTATTTTCACCCAGCGGGCAATCTGGTCTGCACTGCACATGCGTATGCGCCACAATGCGTAAGTGCGACGGTCCGGAGATCACAAGAAGATTGACAAGAAGAGGGTGTTTGTGTGGGTGGCAACTGAATGTTTCTAGGGAGTGTCCGGAAAAACACTGGAGGGACCCGGCGTTTTGTGGGAGGATTTGTGACGTCACCTCAATGGCTGAGTAAGTGCTGAGCTGTGCAGCTCTTGTGCACATGTGATCACACACCTGCACAGCAAATTTTCCCTTCCGCTGTAGGCGGCAACTTTCTGATTACAGGGATGGAAAAAACACACCCTAGCGATCAGGTCTGAATTACCCACAATGTGCATATTTGCAGAGCAACAAGCTACAGGGAGCCTTCCACCCCCCCCCCCTTCCCCATGGGAAGGGGGGGGGTTGTTTGGGTTAGCTGGACATTCCCCAAAAAAGTGACTGTCCTGCAAAAATTGGGATAGTTGGGAGGTATGTTCAAATACATTTATTGTTTTGCATGCAGGGTAAATACTGGCTTCTTTGACATTTAGCCACAAATGCTGCACAGCTGAATTACAGTATTACACTGCAATTAACAGTTATGCTAGGACATTCCCCCTCCCAAATCTACCTCTCTCTGCATGTTACATCTGTCCCACAGTGGCGTGCGGTGAGGTCAGTGGCTAGTGAGGCACTACAGCCATAATGTCCGCCGAATCCTGCCGATGACCCTTAGCCAATGCCCGCTACTGCCTCTGAGCCGATACCCGCTGCCACCGCCAATGGCTTACAAACTCGCCCACAATCAACTGACCCAGCCCTCCACCACTAATTTCTATCTCAGTCCGATGCCGCCAATGCCCGCTGCCTGCCTGCTCATTGTTCTCGTTATATATTATAAATTTTTAAAGAAAAAAAAAATGAGTGTTTGGGACTGGGAAGGGTGAGGGAGGAGGACATGAATGCAATTTTGTTGTCCAGGGCTTCCATTAACTTAAAGGAGAAGGGTCTGAATGGGTTAAAAAAAATGCGTGAGGTCCCCCCTCCTTAGTATAACCAGCCTCGGGCTCTTTGAGCCGGTCCTGGTTATTTAAATACTGGGGGAAAAATTGGACAGGGGTTCCCCGTATTTAGACAACTAGCACCGGGCTCTTAGACCGGTCCAGGTTCCAAAAATACGTGGGACAATAGATGTAGGGGTCCCCCATATTTTTAAAACCAGCACCGGGCTCCACTAGCCAGAGAGATAATGCCACAGCCGGGGGACACTTTTATGTAGGTCCCTGCGGCCCTGGCATTACCCCTCCAACTAGTCACCCCTGGCCGGGGTTCCCTGGAGGAGTGGGGACCCCTTAAATCAAGAGGTTCCTCCCCTCGAGGCACCCAAGGGCCAGGGGTGAAGCCCGAGGCTGTCCCCAGCACCCCTGGGTGGTGGGTGCCGGGCTGATAGCCATGTGTGTAAAAAAAGAATATTGTTTTTTCGTTGTGGAACTACAATGCCCAGCAAGCCTCCCCCGCTTGCTGGTACTTGGAGAACCTCAAGTACCAGCAGGCGGGGAAATAACGGGCTTGCTGGTACCTGTAGTTCTACAACAACAAAAAATACCCAAATAAAAACACAAACACACACAGCGTGACAGTAAAATTATTGAGACAGGCTGTAGCATGTGGGTGCATGTAACCCTATAAAAGTGATGGATTGGGTGACTATTACAATACCCACTGTTGCTGTCTGAAAAATGATGGATTTATAGATTGCTCTGCCGAGACATGTTTTTTTCTAAAATGCACCACAGGTATGGATGGATAGTATACTTGACGACACAGAGGTAGGTAGAGCAGTGGCCTACTGTACCGTAATGCTATATATTATATTATTTATTATTATTATTATTATCCTTTATTTATATGGCGCCACAAGGGTTCCGCAGTGCCCAATTACAGAGTACATAAACAAATAATCAAACAGGAAAACAGCAACTTACAGTTGACGACAATATAGGACAAGTACAGGGTAAATAAACATAGCTACATCAGCAGATGACACTGGAATAAGTATCAGGTGGCAGAAGACTGCTGGATTTGGTGCAGCTGAAGATTATTAAAGTAAGAAAAGAGTAAGCACATGAGGGAAGAGGGCCCTGCTCGTGAGAGCTTACATTCTAAAAGGGAGGGGTAGACAGACAGGGGTGAGACAGATGGGGTACATAGAGAGCATGGAACAGAGGTTTAGGATGAGATTTGGCTGGGTTTGGTGAAGAAGTGGGTCTTGAGAGCCCGTTTGAAGTTTTGTAGAGAGGTGGAGAGTCTGAGGGGGAGAGGTAGGGAATTCCAGAGAAGTGGTGCAGCACGTGAAAAATCTTGGAGGTAGGAGTGGGAGGAAGTAATCCGTAGGCAGGAGAGTCGGTGTGCATTAGCAGAGCGAAGAGGACGGGTGGGAGTGTAAAGCGAGATAAGATCAGAGATGTAGATGGGAGAGGAGTGGGTGAGGGCTTTGTAAGCAAGTGTGAGAAGCTTGAAATGGATTCTGAAAGGGAAGGGGAGCCAGTGAAGGACTAGTAAGAGAGGAGAGGTGGACGTAGTGCGTTTGGTGAGGAAAATGAGCCGGGCAGCAGCATTGAGGATAGATTGGAGTGGAGAGAGGTATTTGTCAGGAATGCCAGTCAGGAAGAGATTACAGCAGTCCAGTCTGGAGATGACCAGTGAGTGGATAAGAGTCTTAGTAGCATCCTGGGTCAGAAAAAGTCTGATCCTGGAAATATTTTTTAGATGAAAACGGCAGGTTTGTGAGAGGTGCTGAATGTGTGGTTTGAAGGAGAGGGAGGAGTCAAGGATTACTCCAAGACAGCGCGCTTGGGGGGTAGAGGAGATAGTAGTGCCATCAATAGATAATGAGATTGTAGGAGGTGAGATTATGCGGGAGGGAGGGAAGATGATCAGCTCGGTCTTAGACATGTTAAGTTTAAGAAAGCGCTGGGACATCCAGGAAGAGATAGCAGAGAGACAGTTGGAGATACGAGTGAGGAGAGTAGGGGAGAGGTCTGGAGAGGAAAGATAGATTTGAGTGTCATCAGCATAGAGATGATATTGGAAACCAAAAGAACTAATGAGCTTACCTAGTGAGGACGTATAGAGAGAGAAGAGAAGAGGACCAAGGACAGAACCTTGGGGTACCCCTACAGTTAGTGGAAGTGAGGGGGAGGTGGAGTCATGAGAGGAGACAGAGAATGAACGGTCAGAAAGGTAGGACGACAACCAAGAGAGGGCAGTGTTACGCAGACCAATGGAGTGAAGGATTTGCAGTAGGAGAGGATGGTCCACAGTGTCAAAAGCAGCAGAGAGATCAAGTAGAATAAGTAGAGAGTAGTGTCCCTTAGATTTAGCAGCATGGAGGTCATTGCATACTTTTGTAAGGGCAGTTTCAGTGGAGTGGAGAGGACGGAAGCCAGACTGGAATGGGTCAAGCAGTGAGTGTGAGGAAAGAAAGGAAGTAAGGCGGTTGTAGACAATACGCTCAAGGAGTTTGGAGGCAAAAGGGAGGAGAGAGATGGGTCGGTAGTTGGAGAGAGTGTTTGGATCAAGGGTAGGTTTTTTAAGAATAGGAGAGATGAGAGCGTGCTTGAAGGCAGAGGGGACAGTGCCTGATGAGAGGGAGATATTGAGAAGGTGGGAAAGATGGGAACAAGCAGAAGAAGAGAGGTGGCAAAGGAGGCGGGAGGGGATAGGGTCAAGTGGGGAGGTGGTGAGGGGACAGGAACGAATGAGGGCCATGACTTCCTCTCCAGATGCATGGGAGAAAGATGACAGAGTTGGTGCGAGGGATGGGGAGGGTTGGTAAGGGATGGGAGAAGGCTGGTTACTGATAGTCTGGTGTGATGTGATGTCCTGACGTATGGAGTCAATTTTGGATGTGAAGTAAGTGGCAAAGTCAAGAGCAGAGAGTGAGGAAGGGAGACGAGGTGGAGGTGGGCAGAGGAGTGAGTTGAGAGTGGCAAAGAGGCGCCGGGGGTTGGAAGACTGGGAGGAGATGAGGTTCTTGAAGTATGACTGTTTAGCAAGAGAAAGGGCAGCACTGAAGGATGAGAGCATAAGTTTGAAATGGAGGAAGTCTGCCCTAGAGCGTGATTTCCTCCAGTGTCGCTCAGCAGTACATGAGCATTTTTGCAGATATCTGGTGCATTTGGTGTGCCAGGGTTGAGGTGTTAATTTGCAAGGGTGAATAGTGGTTGGTGGAGCAACAGAGTCAAGAGCAGAAGTAAGGGAAGCATTGTATGTGGAAGTGGCTTGTTCAGGGCATGAGAGAGAGAGAATAGGAGAGAGAAGTGAGTCAAACAGGGAGGAAAGGAATGTGGTGTCAATAGCTTCAATGTTACGCTTAGTGATGGTAGCCTTAGGAGGTAGAGATGGGGAAGTCGAGAGAGATAGGTTGAAGGAGAGCAGGTGGTGGTCAGAGAGGGGAAATGGGGAGTTGGAAAAATCAGAAATATCACAGCGGTGAGTGAAGACCAGATCCAGTGAGCTCCCATTCACATGGGAGGGTGAGGAGGTCCACTGGGAGAGACCAAGTGAAGAGGTGAGGTTAAGGAGTTTAGAGGCAGGGGATTGTGTGGGGATGTCAATAGGGATGTTGAAATCGCCTAGGATAATGGTGGGAATGTCAGAAGAGAGGAAGTGAGGAAGCAAAGTTGTCGATGAATTTGGAAGCAGTGCCAGGGGGGCGGTAAATGACAGCTACTCTAAGATGGACTGGTTGGAAGAGGCATATGGCGTGGACCTCAAATGTAGAGAATATAAGGGATGGTTCTGGTGGTATGAGTTGGTAGGAGTAACTAGAAGGTAAAAGGACCCCAACACCACCCCCATGGCGACCCCCAGGTCGGGGTGTGTGTGTGAATGTAAGGCCCCCAGCAGAGAGAGCAGCAGCAGAAGTAGTGTCAGAGGGCGTAATCCAAGTTTCAGTAATGGCTAGTAGGTGTAGGGAGTTGGAAATGAAAAGGTCATGAGTGGGGACCAGTTTGTTACAAACAGATCTGGCATTCCAAAGGGCACAGGATAGGGGGTATGAGTTTGTGGGAGAGATGTGAATTAGATTTTCAGGGTTGCTGTAGCGATTAGGTGGGATTAACTTTGAGGGCAGGGATGATGAGAGAGTAGTGATGGTACGGGTGCCTGAGCTAGGAGGGGAAACTGCAGGAGGTGGGCAGGGAGGGAGGTCAGTGTGATGTGGATGGGGGTGTGGGGAGGTGACAGGGAAGGGAGAGAGGGAGCAGGGCTGAGTTGTGGGGTAGCAGGACCATGGGGCAGAGGTGAATGAAAGTGGGGTAACAGGAAAGGTGGGGGAAGGAAACAGAGGGATGGAGGGGAGACAGAGGAGGGGAGAGAGGAGGAGGTGGAGGAGACTAGTGGGGGAAGGATAAAGATACATTATTAGGTAGACACTGAGTGATGTGGGGAGTATAAGAAAACCTTGACATAGTGTTAAGTAGGTAAATAGGTTGAAGTAGTGGAAGTAGGAGAGGAGACTGTAAGGCAATCCGAGCAGAAGAATTGCAGAAATGCAGGTGAGAAAAGCAGTGTAGGCTCAAGGGGTGTAGATTTAGTATGAAATGAGTCAAAAGCGTAGATAAAGTGGGTGCAGAAATGTATTTGGAGTGTAAGAAATGAAAGGATTGTGAGAGGTTTAAGAAGCAATGGTAATTATGTTAGATGTTTTAAGTGTTTGCAGGTAAAATTGCATTGGTGCAGCTGTGCTTAAAAAACAAAATTACAATAATACAGATACAGGCATTTGTAGGTGAAATGGATGGTTTATGAAATGTCCAAGTAAGGTAGTTCTGTGCTATGTAATCAGATGCAACAATCAGGAGGTGAGTGATCTGAGGAGTAAGTGACTCACATTTGTTATTAGTTCTTCAGTTTTCTTTGTTTTGTTAGATTGGTGTGCTTCTGTTTTCCTTCTTTTTCACTTCGATTGAACGCTGATTGAACACTGCTGTTATGTGTCAATTTTATCACGCTTTGATAAAAATGCACGCTTAGATCAATAAATGCACAGCCAAATGGCTTTGCACAGCCTACACCATTGGACTTAAGTAGAAGACTATTACAAGTGAAACCAATAATTGAAATCTGTAACCACACCCCACCCCCTCAAATGCCAGGCAATAAATTACCTTAAAAACAACAACCAGGCATTCCACAAAGATTAAACTGGGTCTATATCATTCAAAACTTTAAAAAAGTACTTAAAAATAAACATACTATGCAATAATGTTTCAATTTGCATTACCCAGCAGAATTAGCTTTGCATATATAGATATAGTGCAGCAGAATATATTGGTGGTTGTAGTCAATTGTAATTACTCAGCAGAATTAGCTTTGCATATATAGATATAGTGCAGCAGAATATATTGGTGGTTGTAGTCAATTGTAATTACCCAGCAGAATTAGCTTTGCAAATATAGATATAGTGCAGCAGATATATTGGTGGTTGTAGTCAATTGTAATTACCCAGCAGAATTAGCTTTGCATATATATAGTGCAGCAGAATATATTGGTGGTTGTAGTAAATTGTAATTACCCAGCAGCAGCTCTACTGCACTCGACATCACCAGTGCTCACAATATATATAATGCTATATACTATGCCATAGTGGTGCTTACTATATAACACCTCCTACTGCGTTCCCCCTGGCAATGAGCATGACACCCAGAGAGTGAAACCCCTGGCAATGAGCATGACACCCAGCACGTGAAACTCTTGGCGTTGAGCAGTTTTTGTAAAAGTAATTAGAAGCTTTACTGTAGGGCATAGTGTATCACAGATATTGTGGTGAGTGACATAATATGTTCCAAAGGGCATTAATGTGTGGGGCTTAACATGGTGGAAATTACTGTACTTTTTTCCCTGTGGTGGCCGAGGTCTGTTGGTGCAGGGTCAAGAACTAGGGTGTAAGGTAGTCTTTGCCTGCAAGGCTACGCTCATTTTATGGAGACCATACCCATACATTTAAGTGTGGCATATACCTGCGCTTGCTCGCGGGGTGAGAACATCTCCCTAATTGAATTCAGCGATATGAATAGAGGTTGTGCAGCAGCCACAGAAAGGGTTAATCTCTGCAGCTTGTCACTAAATTACATTGTTGCAATTTTAGCTGGGAGCTGCAATAATTACTCTAATACATAACACAGCCAACACTTCTATATTCACACAATATACTGCATGGTGAATATAGAAGTGGTGCTTGCTAAACAGCACCTCCTACTGCATTCCACATCACCGCTGGTCACACTCATATCAGGCCCATAATGCTGTATACTATGCCATAGTGGTGCTTACTATATAACACCAGGTGCTGTGCAGTGGTCAAAACACACTAACTGGTCCCATGCTGTTGTTGAACTAAAGGCCTATACACACGATGAGATTCGGTCTATGCTAATAGGTTTAAAAAGGTTACATAAAAGCTACTTTATGTATTTATTCATTAAAGTTTTTAAGTTGTATTTTACAACCATACAATGATATGATATATAATGTATCGTATAATCATTACATAATGTTGATGGCATTGAATTGTCTCTGCCTTGACTAGTGGCAGCAGCTTCAGCACTAGGTGGAAGTGGATCTTGATCTTTCCCTATTTTACCCTCCACCTTTTTGTTCTCCATTTTTTAATGTGTGGAATTATATGCCAGTAATATATCTGGAATTAGACGGTGGTAATGTCTGGAATTAGATACCACTAGATAGATACCAGATATCACTGTGACTGGAATGATGACATATGCACAGTGACAGGACACTACCACAGCACCCTACAGCAGCCATATGCGGCACAAGACACTGGAGTATTAGTAATGTACTGTAGTATACTGAGCACCACAAGACAATGAGCAGTGATACGGAGCACTGATGAGATTACTAGAACTGACACTGAGCAGCCAGATGCAGCACTGGACTATTAGTAATGTTCTGTAGTATACTGAGCACCACAATGCAGCACAAGACAATGAGCAGTGATACTGAGCACTGATGAGGATGAACTGACACTGAGCAGCAAGATGCAGCACTGGACTATTAGTAATGTACTCTAGTATACTGAGCACCACATTGCAGCACAAGACAATGAGCAGTGATACTGAGCACTGATGAGGATACTACTGAGAACTGACACTGAGCAGGAGAGACACACTACAATTTCATCTTGCGCCTCTTTTTTTTATTTATCTTTGCATCATGTGCTGTTTGGGGCTATTTTTTTAAGTGCCATCCTGTCTGACACTGCAGTGCCACTCCTAGATGGGCCAGGTGTTTGTGCTGCCCACTTGGGTCGCTTAGCTTAGTCATCCAGGGACCTTGGTGCAAATTTTAGGACTAAAAATAATATTGGGAGGTGTGAGGTGTTCAGAATAGACTGGAAAGGAGTAGAAATTATGGTTATTGAGCTTAATACTATAGGATCAAAATTACCCCCAAATTCTATGATTTTAGCTGTTTGAGGTTTTAAAAAAAAATCACCCGAATACAAAACCCGAAAGGGTGGTTTTGCCAAAACGCGTCCGTATCCAAAACACAACTGCGGATCCGAAACCAAAACCAAAACATGAAACACGAAAAATGCCCGCTGCACATCTCTAGTTAGGGGAGAAGCATGTAGCCTTGTAGACTATGCACAGCTATATCTAGAAAAATATACGATCTAATCTTTAACCAACCAATGCAAGAAAGTATTTAATGTGAAAATACGAAACACTAGACTAATTGGAGGTGCGCCCTAAAGCAAATTACAATGTTAGGATTAGGGGGTTCGGAAAGACCTCTAGTGTAAACACTACTATATACATTTTAAGATAGGAAGGTACAAATTACATATTCACATTGCATCTATGGGCTGGATTCAAATGTCCCTTTCCTCCCTCAATCGTGCCCGTCAGCAGCTATTCTAATGTTGCTGCCAACGGGTGCGACATGTTTATTTCAGCTCGCTACCCCCAGGGGAAACAAGCTGAAATGTGTGCAAAGAGACCCATTTGGGCAACCAAACGGTGTCTTTTCATGATCGCGCCCATTACTTTATTCAGGTTTAGGTGCTTTGTGCACCTAAACCAGAGTGTAATGTGCGCAATAATTGAGGGCATTTGAATTTCCCTTATATGTGTGTGTGTGTGATATACACACAGACACACATACTGTATTTCTTTATATAATGGACACCTCAGTTTCTATTCATTCATGTCCTGCCCCCTACTCTGTCAGATCCCTTCCCCTCTACTTTTCTGACCCCAAACGCCACTCATTCTTGTTGAGTGCTGGTGGGCCCATTCAGAATTTTGCTATGGGGCCCACAAAGGTCTAGTTACGCCACTGGGCAGGGTTATAGAGGAGGCGGTGCAAGGCATCCTGGGAACAGTCAAAGCTTTAGCCTGTTGGTGCCTTGGATCAAGATCCAACTCTACACCCCGATGTTAGTGTAGTGCCTTTTGGGGTTAAGGTTTTACAGAAAGTTACAGGTTTTTTTAATTTAGTAAAATATGCCCCATTTTAAAGATAGGGCATTTACATTTGTTGCACCTGTGCAGTACATAGCAGCCTGCAGGGCATGTACAGTGGCTTCATTTGGGTGCACATACATTGCCGGCTCCTGGTCGCAAACTGAAATTATTGTGTGTAAGTGGAATTAGCGGTGTTTATGTCATACAGGGGGGTGGGGGAGGTTTGTGGTTGGTGGGGGGCACGCTGTGTGATTATTATCCTGCATCTATTCATACATGCGCTAACACCTGGACATACACTGATGTACCCACACCTAATATCCATACATACACGCCCTGACACCTGGACATACACCAACATTCCCACACCTGCATCTATACATACACATGCTGACACCTGGACATACACCAACATACAAGCACCTGCATCTATATATACACGCGCTGACAAATGGACATACACCGACGTACCCACACTTGTATCTATACATACATGCACTGACATCTGGACATACAAGCACCTGCATCTATACATACACGCGCTGACACCTGAACCTACACTGACGTTCCCACACCTGCATCTATACATACACATTCTGACACCTGGACATACACAGACGTACCCACACCTGCATCTATACATACACGCGTTGACACCTGGACGTACACTGACGTACACACACCTACATCTATATATGCATGGATGCAAATGTGGGTACGTCTGTATACGTCCAGGTGTTAGCATGTGTATGTATAGATGTTAGGTGTGGGTACATCAGTGTATGTCCAGGTGTCAGCACATGTATGTATAGATTCACATGTGGGTAAGCCGGTGTACGTCCACGTGTCAGCATGTGTAGGTATAGATGCTGGTGTGGGTACGTTGGTGTACGTTTAGGGGTCAGCGTGTTAATGTATAGATGTTGGTGTGTGTATGTCAGTGTACGTACAGATATAGGTGTGTGTATGTATGTATGTATGTATGTATGTATGTATGTATGTATATGTATAGAGGAAGGTGTGATACATACATATAACACATACATGATAGATACATACATATATCACACACACGATAGATAGATAGATAGATAGATAGATAGATAGATAGATAGAACACATACATACAAGATAGATACATACATACATACATGATAGATACATATATATACACACACATACGATAGATAGATAGATAGATAGATAGATAGATAGATAGATATATATATCACAAACATATATGATTCATACATATATCACACACACATACATGATACATACATGAGAAAGACCTGGGATGGTGATGAGGCCAGGGCCCCCTGCTGATGTTGCGTTGAGGAAGGCAGTGTTCCAGGGCGGATGCCAGTCGGGGAGAGCGCCGCGCAGCCCGGGAAAAATACTGCTGAGGAGCTACATCTGGAAGAGCCCCTGGGAGGGAGAGTGCCACATGCCCCATCCTGCGTGGCAGACTCTGCAGGCCTGCACATGGGAAGGGAGGTCTCTGGCCACACATACTCACCCTTCTGCTGAAGCCCCGCTGCTGTCCCCATCAGCGCTCTCCAGCCAGGATGAACCTCAACCTGTGAGAACTATCTTCATGATCAAGAGATCTCATATGCAAGATAAGTATGTGTTGGGATAGGGCTGGGGAGGGCGGCTGCTCGGGCACACCCCCGTCAAGTTAAGGAGATTTAACTGAGGAAGCACAAGGGAACTCTCGTCTGGGGACAACAACAGCAGGGAGACCACATCTTTTCAGATGAACATGGGAGGGCGGAAGGCTGCCTAATACTGAAGCACCCTCAGACATTAAACCATATGCAACAACTATTGCAAGCATTCCTGGGGGAAGGTCTGCAGCAGACGGATTTGCATACGGTGATGTCATCCAAGCAGTGGGCCAAAGTTGGCTGGAACCCTCATCTGTATATGAAAAGAGAAAAGGGGCATGCAGGGCATGGCGGCCTTTTGCGGCGCTTGTATAACCCCAAGTTTGCATTAAACACCCCCACCCTCCTTCGGTGTGGGGCTCATGTTGGCCATGCCCAAGCCCCTGAAGCATTCAAGCTGATTTCTTGCAGCAGCTGGGCACTGTAACAGCTTCAGAGCTGCTCTACAAGACAAGTAAAAGGGTGTGGGCCCTGCAGCACCACCTGTAGTTTGCATACACACATATATAGGACAGTATCTCTTATATGCCCCAGGGTCAATAAAATAGTATCCTTGTCTAGGCTATCCATCCCCTCAGATAAGGTATTTGTCCATGCCGCTACAGCACTACACACCCAGGCCGACGCAATTGCCGGTCTGAGTAAGGTACCTGAATGTGTATAAATGGACTTCAGGGTAATCTCCTGTTTGCGGTCAGCACACTCTTTGAGGGTAGCCGTATCCTGGGACGGGAGGGCTACCTTCTTGGATAAGCGTGTTAATGCTTTGTCCACCCTAGGGGAGGATTCCCATCGTAACCTATCCGTTGATGGGAAAGGATACGCCATAAGAATCCTTTTGGAAATCTGCAGTCTTTTATCTGGAGATTCCCAAGCTTTTTCACATAACTCGTTCAGCTCGTGTGAGGGGGGAAAGGTTACCTCAGGCTTCTTTCCCTTGTACATATGTACCCTCTTGTCAGCGACAGGGGGTTCCTCTGTGATGTGCAAAACATCTTTTATTGCCATAATCATAAATCGAATGGATTTTGCCAATTTTGGCTATAACTTTGCATCATCGTAATCGACACTGGAGTCAGAATCCGTGTCGGTATCTGTGTCAACAATCTGGGATAGTGGGCGCTTATGAGACCCTGACAGTCCCTGCAACATAGGATCAGGCATGGGTTGAAACCCTGACTGTCCCAAAGCTTCTGCCTTGTCTAATCTTTTGTGCAATGAGTTTACACTAGCATTTAAAACATTCCACATATCCATCCAATCAGCTGTCGGCGGAGACACCACATTCATTTGCTCCCGCTCCTCTCTAATATAGCCTTCTTCCTCAGACATGTCGACACACGTGTACCGACACACTACACACACAGGGAATGCTTTTTCTGAAGACAGTTTCCCCACAAGGCCCTTTGGAGAGACAGAGAGAGAGTATGCCAGCACACCCCCCAGCGCTATATAACCCAGGAATAAAACAGTAGCTTAATGTTTGCCCAGTAGTGCTGCTGTATGTAATTTGCGAATTATGTGCCCCCCCCACCCCTCTTTTCAACCCTCTTGTCTAACGTGGTATAAGCAGGGTAGAGTCCGGGGAGCTTCCTCTCAGCGGTGCTGTGGAGAAAAAATGGCGCTGGTGAGTGCTGAGGGAGAAGCCCCGCCCCCTCGGAGGCGGGCGTCTGTCCCGCTTAAACTGTAAAATTGGTGGGGGCTTATACATATATAAAGTGCCCAGCTGTATATATGTTATATTTTTGCGAAAGAGGTTTATATTGCTGCCCAGGGCGCCCCCCTGCGCCCTGCACCCTTACAGTGACCGGAGTATGTGAGGTGTATGGGAGCAAAGGCGCACAGCTGCAGTGCTGTGCGTTACCTCAGTGAAGATCATGAAGTCTTCTGCCGCCTCTGAAGTCTTCTTTTCTTCTCATACTCACCCGGCTTCTATCTTCCGGCTCTGCGAGGGGGACGGCGGCGCGGCTCTGGGACGGACGGCGAGGGTGAGATCCTGCGTACCAATCCCACTGGAGCTAATGGTGTCCAGTAGCCTAAGAAGCAGGACCTTGCAACTCAGAGAGTAGGGCTGCTTCTCTCCCCTCAGTCCCTCGATGAGGGAGTCTGTTGCCAGCAGTGCTCCCTGAAAATTAAAAACCTAACAAAATACTTTCTGTCAGAAAGCTCAGGAGAGCTCCTGAAAAGCACCCAGTCTCCACTGGGTACAGTATCAAACTGAGTTCTGGAGGAGGGGCATAGAGGGAGGAGCCAGTGCACACCCAGAACTAAAGTCTTTCTTAAAGTGCCCATGTCTCCTGCGGAGCCCGTCTATCCCCATGGTCCTTACGGAGTCCACAGCATCCTCTAGGACGTTAGAGAAAATAGGATTTTAATACCTACCGGTAAATCCTTTTCTCTTAGTCCGTAGAGGATGCTGGGCACCCGTCCCAGTGCGTACTGTGTCTGCAGTTATTAAATGGCCCTTAACTCCAGAACATTTATGTGGAGATGAAAACATCCAAGGAAGACTTGACCATCTTCCTTGGATGTTTTCCCCCTGTGTGACTGCTCTCCAGCCTCGGAGGGTTGCATCCGTGGTCCCTAGGATCCCGTCCTGGATCCCGAACCATCGCCCCTCTAGGTGGTGAGAACTGTGCAGCCACCAATGGAGTGAGATTCTGGTCTTGGAAGACAGGATTATCCTCCGGTGCATGTGTAGGTGGGATCCGGACCACTTGTCCAACAGGTCCCACTGGAACACTCTGGCATGGAACCTGCCAAACTGAATGGCCTCGTAGGCCGCAACCATCTTCCCCAGCAACTGAATGCATTGATGGATTAACACTCTTGCTGGTTTCAGAATTTGTTTGACCAGACTCTGGATCTCCAGTGCCTTTCCACTAGAAGAAAACCTCTTCTGTGTCCAGTATCACTCCCAAAAACAACAACCGCGTCATTGGGACCAACTGCGATTTTGGCAAGTTTAGGAGCCAACCATGTTGTTGAAGAACTGTCAGGGAGAGTAGATGTTTTGCACCAACTGGTCCCTGGATCTCGCCTTTATCAGGAGATCATCCAAGTACGGGATAATTGTGACTCCTTGCTTGCGAAGGAGAACCATCATTTCCGCCATCACCCTGGTGAAAATCCTCGGAGCCGTGGACAGACCAAACGGCAACGTCTGAAATTGGTAATGACAATCCTGAATTGCAAACCTCAGGTAGCTTGATGCAGTGGCTAAATGGGAACATATAAGTAGGCATCCTTTATGTCTACCAAAACCATGAAATCTCCTTTATCCCCCGGACTGGAGATCACTACCCTGAGAGATTCCATCTTGAAATTGAATTTCTTTAGGTAGAAATTAAGGGATTTCAGATTTAAGATTGGTCTGACTGAGCCGTCCGGCTTCGGGACCACGAAGAGGCTTGAATAAAAACCTTCTCCCTGCTGACTAAGGCTGATTTGAACAATCGGTGAGGGGGAACGTCTTGAAACCCCAGTTTGTACCCTTGGGACACTATTTGTAAAACCCACGAGTCCAGGTCCGAATGAATTCAGAACTGACTGAAGAGTTTTAGACGTGCCCCCCACTGGTGCGGGCTCCTGCAAGAGAGCCCCAGCGTCATGCAGTGGATTTGGCAGAAGCAGAGGACGATCTCTGCTCCTGCGATCTTGAAGAGGCTACAGACCTCTTCCCTCTTTTCCTTCCTCTACCTGCAAAGAAGGGGGAATCTTAACTTCTTGCATATCTATTGGGCCGAAATGACTGCGTCAGATAATGATGCGTCTTCATCCGTTGAGAGGGAACATAGGGCAAGAAGGATGACTTACCTGCGGGAGCTGCCGAGATCAAATTAACTAGGCCGTCGCCAAACAAGGCTTCACCTTCATAGGGAAGAGACTCCCTTTCTTCTTGGAGTCAGCATCAGCATTCCCTTGGTGAATCCACAATGCCCTCCTATCCGAGACTGCCATGAAATTGGCCCGTGAGCACTTTTGCCCGGTGTAGGATTTTTAAATATGTGTAGTTTACTGTATGCAAGGGTTTAAAACCTTTTAGGAACTGAGCTCTAAGGTGTATTACATGTAGTTTAAAAAAAACAAAAAAGGTTTATTTTATGGCAGTAGTTTCCAAACTGGGGTTCTTGCACTGGTAGCATAGTTTGGTGGTCCAGGACCAATTAAAATTATTTATACTTTATTAAATTGGCAAAACCATTCCCTCACAACATAACTGAACCTGAGGATGACATGCTATAAACACAATTTACTTAATTTTATATTTTTTTCTGAATTTCTCAATAAAAAAAACTTTGGCCTAGGGGTGCCGTGAAACAAATTTTGATACTCTAGGGCAGGGGTGTCAAACCCATGGGCCGCATGCCGCCCCCAATGCATCCTTTTGTGGCCCACAGGCCGGGGTCCGGCAGGGGTCCGACAGGGGTCCTTTTGTGGCCCGATCACCTTGCTTAGAGCGAGGGCAGGAGAGTGCAGCCAGAGTCTTTGCTTTCTATGTGCGGCACCATCTTCCCGAAGAGATCACCGGGAAGATAGTGCCCCTTCCACTGGCTACAGCACAGGTATACTGGGGTGGGGTAGCAAACTGGGGGCCCCAATGGGCCCCTCCAGCAGTCCCTCTACCAAAACACGTCTTTTGGTGGTTTTGCGGTGTTGTTATAACTACATGGTGACGATACTGTAGCACAGAGATTTTCAACCATTTACAACTCACGTCACACAGAACAAGATTTAAATATTGACAAGGCACACTGAAATATAATGGTGATGCATGGTGCAGTATCGTGTCCTAGGATGTCATGTCGCAGCTTCTCCATAGGTAACGCCTGAACAGGCCCGGTGACAGGGGGGACAAAGGGGACACTTGTTCAGGGCTCCAAGTATTAAGAACAGAAATAATGGGGCCACAGTGCCAATATTGCTTTTTAAAGTGTATCCACCAACTGCTCAATTTAAGCAGGAAAACAATTAACAGGCCAACTAAACCCTCCCCCCTCCTTTTACCCCATCACTTTGTCCAGTCCCTGTGGTCCATACTGTATTGCCATTATTATGCATGTTGCTGTGCTGGCCCTTTTCTGAATGTCCCTGCCACCGCCACCGAAGAGCTGGATAGCCCAGTATGAAAACCACCTGCCGGCCTCACTGACGGTCCGAGTCAAAGGCTCCATTTTTTTTTAAAGATCCCTCTGCCAAGTTAAGGGGGGGTTGAGGGGGCCCCAGAGATATCAGTGTACTGGGCCCCGAGATTTCTGTTTCTGGCCCTGACCCTCAGGGGCGTATCTACCCCTTGGCCAGGATGGCACTTGCCAGGGGCACCATCCAGCTGTGCCAACCGTGGCTAAGGGATAGAGTTCTGCAGTCTCGAAAGGGCGCTATGGCAATCAGCGTGGGACTGACCAATTAGACGGTGAGGGAAGGATACTGAAATTGTCCCAACCCTGTTACAGTTTGAAACGCCCCTCAACTGCTGTCCACTGCTTTACTCCTAGCTCTGCCCCTTTGAAATTATTAATCCCTACCCCCCGGTAGGCGGAGTTCTCCAGGCCCATACTCAGGAGTCACCACTGCTGTACATTATGTGCCGGTTGTAGAGGCAGAGCGGGGAACATCAGAGAACGCCACAAATTACACAGTGGGCAAGGAGATGGCTGGAGACAGCTGCACAGCCATGCCTTGCAAGTTCGAGAGAGCTGTTGAATTTCAGCACTTCAAGTCAGAGCCTGCCCCCTGCTGCCCAAGCAGTCCGTGACAGTTAGTGTCGAGGAGGGGGGGATTTGTGCATGTGTGCTATCAGTGTGTGTGTGGGGGTGGGGGGGTGGGGGGGTGGAGGATGTGTGTGACTGTGAGGGAGCTGTCAGTGTCAGTGGGGAGAGGAGCAGGAGGGAGTTGTCAGTGTGTGGAAGTGATGAGAGTTGTCAGTACTGGGGAAATGTGTGTGTGTGTGTGTGTACTAGATTTAGGAGTGTGTGTTTGTGAGAGGTTTCAGTTGGGGAATTAGAGTTCATACAGTAATTAAATGTTTTCATATTGAGAACTACATCTCCCAGCATATACAGTGTGCTGGGGATGCTAACAAGCTTTATTTAAAAGTTTAAAAAACATTGCTTTTATGACTGCAATGGTTAAAAAGGGAGAGCTATAAATCAATTTATCAGTGAATGATCGCAGTTTGAGCTGTTACATTTTACTGAACCACCTATCCCTCCACACTCACTACCTGTCCTCAGGATACATTTACCATCCCGGCAGACGGTATACCGGCGGTCATTTGACCGATGTTGGAATCCTGACACCACTTGGGAGACTGGTGCCGGCACACAGACAGCCAACATCCCGAAGGCGAGTATTGGAGCGAGGGTTAGGACCGGGGGAGGGGGTGTTAGGGAAGGCACTAGGAGGGGGGGGGGGTTAGTCCTAGCTGCCACCCCCTGAGGGTAAGCCCTATCCGCCACCCCCCCAGAGGGTTAGGATTAGGATTAGGTATCATGTGACTGCTGGAATCCCGAGCGCCGGATGCCATACCCAACCCCCTTTACTTTTTCAGGCATTTCTATCTCTCCTCTCTCTATGGTGTTCCGATTGCCCACTTTCCCTTGTGCTTTTCTCTCTCTCTCCTTTGTTTAGAGCATCAGTTTCTGTAGTCCACTTTATCCTTATTTTTTCCAGTGTTTCACTATCTCTCTGATGTAATGAGGATGTATGGTCTAGAGGGATCAGTAATGCATTGTACTGTATAGAGGCGTCAGGGATGTAGCGTAGGGTATAGAGGCGTCAGGGATGTAGCGTAGGTTATAGAGGCATCAGGAATGTAGCGTAGGGAATAGAGGCATCAGGGATGTGTCACGATCCGGGTATCTGGACGCCATTTCTTACCCATCAGATGCCTCCTAAGGCTGGCTCAGCGCTCCAGGACCGGATCCCATCTGTTATCCTGATGTGTACATTCCTGTATCCTATCCTGTCACTCTGGGACGCTGTCACAGTGGACGCCATATTACACCTGGCATGGCGTCTCCCGCGGCCTCCGCCGCCGTCCCTGAACTTCTGCATGCAGAGTGTCTGAGTGGCGATTACGTCGGCCGCGGCCTCCGCTGTGTCCGCGTGGTTGGATGTGCATCTGTCAGCCTGGCGCCTCCTGTCTCCGGTGGCCGGCGCCGCCATTACTGTTTTCATTGCCACATGGATTACAAACCAAACTTCCCTCCAAGTGTCTGCATGGGCGCAGCCATCTTGGATTCTGTCAGCTGATCATTTCCACCAATCTGTTCTCAGTATTGATAATCTGCATAATTGCCTAGCCAATCCCTTCCTTGCTGCAGGTATAAATACACTGTGCCTGAGCAAGGAAGGCGTCAGTGCTTTGGTTGTCAAACCTAGTTCCTGTTTGTCTCTCTCCTGTGATTGTCTTCCAGGTTCCAGCTCCTGTCTCAAGACTTCCACCATAGAGACCCGCACCAGCATTCCACCTGCGGTGTAGCCTGACTCTCCAATCCATTGTGGATTCATCTGTTTCCAGCTACAACATTACCTGCTTCCAGCTCAGCTTCCAGCAGAGTACAGCTTTCCTTAAAGGGCCGGTGTCCTTTCTACACTTTACCACTCTCCACCGGTATTATTATTTCTCCGCTCTCAAGTTCTACATTTCAGTTCATATTTCATCGCTCCCAAGTTCATTTATTATTTAACTGGTTCCAGCCAGTATCCACTCCGTGCTAACAACAGTCTGGTTCCAGCCAGTATCCACAGCAGCTGTTTTACCTTCAGCAACCCAGCTTTTCCTGGAACACCAGCTGGCACAATCCTGGGTTATCTCCATTGCTACAGTCGGGCCTGGTAAGGACTTTCCATCTAGAAGATCATAAGAACTATCTCACACTACCAGTGCCCTGTGGCTCCTGCCATCCTGTAGTACCCAGGAACTGTATTTATTATTTGCTGACTTTTACGTTTTCTTTTACTGCTGCTGTGTTGCGGATTTGTCATAATAAACATCATTGACTTTTATCCAAGTTGTCGTGGTCACGCCTTCGGGCAGTTATTATTCATGTTACTTACATGTCCAGGGGTCTGATACAACCTCCCAGGTTCCGGTACATCTCAGCCCCTACAACTGAGGCTGCCTCCCGTCAGCTCAGGCCCTCAGTTGTGACAGTAAGCACTGACCTAATGAATCCAGCCGGAGACCAGGATCAAGCGGCCAGGCCGATGCAAGAACTGGCAGCCCGACTAGAACATCAGGAGGCTGCACAGGGCCACATCATCCGCTGTCTCCAGGATCTCTCTACTCGGCTGGATGGGATTCAGACAACTCTCCGTGGATCAGGCGCATCTGGTGCGTCAACCACAGTGACTCCAGCTATAACCCCACCCACCTTACCCATTTCTGCTCCACGTCTTCATCTTCCAACGCCAGCAAAATTTGACGGATCTCCAAGATTCTGCAGGGGATTTCTCAACCAGTGTGAGATTCAGTTTGAGCTACAACCTGGCAATTTTCCCAGTGACCGTACAAAAATTGCCTACATCATCTCTCTTCTCAGTGGCTCCGCCCTTGACTGGGCATCACCGTTATGGGAGAGGTCCGACACCCTGCTATCTTCTTACACTGCATTCGTGTCAACATTCAGGCGCATCTTCGACGAGCCAGGCCGGGTAACCTCAGCTTCATCCGAGATTCTCCGTTTACGCCAGGGGTCACGTACTGTAGGACAATATCTGATACAGTTCCAGATCCTGGCATCCGAACTGGCATGGAACGACGAGGCCCTGTATGCTGCATTCTGGCATGGCTTATCTGAGCTTATTAAAGATGAGTTAGCTACCAGAGACTTACCTTCTAAGTTAGATGAGCTAATCTCACTCTGCACGAAAGTTGATTTACGTTTCAGAGAGAGAGCAACTGAGCGTGGAAGATCATCTGCTCCAAAATCTTCTGCTCCTCCTCCTCGTCAACTGTCACCATCTAAAGATGAGCCCATGCAAATTGGCCGTTCCCGTTTAACTCCTGCTGAGCGCCGAAGACGTCTCTCTGAGTCTCTTTGTCTTTACTGTGCAGCTCCGTCTCACACCATCAATGCCTGTCCCGAACGTCCGGGAAAACTCCAAACCCTAGCTCGCCCAGGAGAGGGCCGGCTAGGAGTAATGATCTCCTCTCCATCTCCTCATGATTGTAATCTCCCAGTCTCGCTTCAAGTCGCTCAACGTTATCGGAACGTCATTGCCCTCCTTGATTCCAGAGCAGCTGGGAACTTTATTACTGAAGCCTATGTTAAACGGTGGTCCCTACCCACCGAGAGACTTCCTTCCTCCTTTTCCTTAACTGCCGTGGATGGCAGTAAAATTTTTGATACTGTTATTGCTCTAAGGACTCTACCAGTTCGTCTGAGAGTGGGAGTTCTTCATTCCGAACTTATTTCACTTTTAGTGATTCCAAGAGCCACACATCCTGTGGTCCTGGGCCTTCCATGGCTCCGTCTTCACAATCCTACAATTGATTGGACGACTACGCAAATCCTGGCATGGGGTTCCTCCTGTGCAGAGACATGTTTGTTTAAAGTATTGCCTGTCTGTTCTTCCTCCCCCAGGTCGTCTGATGTTCCACCTCCTCCATATCAAGATTTCACGGATGTGTTCAGTAAAGCTTCTGCTGATATCCTTCCTCCTCATAGAGAATGGGACTGCCCGATTGATCTCGTTCCAGGGAAGGTTCCACCTCGAGGCCGAACTTATCCGTTGTCTCTGCCTGAGACGCATTCTATGGAGGAATACATTAAAGAGAACCTAGCAAAGGGGTTCATTCGACCTTCTTCTTCCCCAGCCGGCGCAGGCTTCTTTTTTGTAAAAAAGAAAGATGGTGGTCTGCGGCCGTGCATCGACTACAGAGGTTTGAACGACATTACCATCAAGAACCATTATCCTTTACCCCTGATTACTGAGCTCTTTGACAGAGTTAGCGGAGCTACCATCTTTACAAAGCTGGACTTGCGAGGTGCATACAATCTCATCCGGATCCGTGAGGGTGACGAGTGGAAGACCGCCTTTAACACCCGTGACGGACATTATGAGTACCTCGTCATGCCCTTCGGATTGAGCAATGCTCCAGCTGTCTTCCAGCATTTTGTCAATGAGATCTTCAGAGACATTCTATACCGTCATGTCGTGGTCTATCTAGACGATATCCTCATTTTTGCCAACGATTTAGAGGAACATCGTTTTTGGGTTAAAGAGGTTCTGTCCCGTCTCCGTGTCAATCATCTCTATTGCAAATTAGAAAAATGCGTCTTTGAAGTCAAGTCCATTCCGTTTCTAGGGTACATTGTGTCTGGTTCCGGACTAGAGATGGATCCTGAGAAACTACAAGCAATCCAAAATTGGCCGGTACCCTTAACCCTCAAAGGGGTCCAGAGGTTCTTAGGGTTCGCCAACTATTACCGAAAGTTTATACGAGACTTTTCCACCATTGTGGCACCTATTACTGCTTTCACTAAGAAGGGTGCTAACCCGTCCAAGTGGTCTGAAGAAGCCATGCAAGCATTTCATCTTTTAAAACAAAGGTTCATCTCTGCGCCTGTTCTGAAACAGCCTGACATCGACTCTCCTTTCATCTTAGAGGTGGATGCCTCCTCCGTTGGAGTAGGAGCGGTGTTATCTCAGAGGGCTAAAGATGGCCATTTACACCCTTGCAGTTTCTTCTCCCGGAAGTTCTCCCCAGCTGAGCGCAACTATGCCATTGGCGACCAGGAGTTGCTAGCCATCAAGCTCGCTCTAGAAGAGTGGAGGTATCTGTTGGAGGGAGCTTCTCATTCAATCACCATACTTACAGACCACAAGAACCTTTTATACCTGAAGGGCGCACAATGTCTCAACCCTCGTCAGGCCAGATGGGCACTTTTCTTTTCCAGGTTCGACTTTAAACTCCAGTTCTGTCCGGGCTCTCAGAATCGCAAGGCCGATGCCCTTTCCCGCTCATGGGAGCAAGAAAATGAGTCAGAGTCTTCAGACAAGCATCCTATTATAAATCCGTTGGCATTCTCCACGGTAGGGATGGACTCTACGCCCCCATCAGGGAAAAGTTTTGTGAAGCCGATGCTAAGGAAGAAGCTCATGCATTGGGCCCATGCTTCCCGTTTTGCCGGACATACAGGTATCCAAAAAACCCTGGAGTTTATCTCTAGGTCCTATTGGTGGCCAACTCTGAAAAAGGACGTCTTGGAGTTTATTGCATCTTGCCCAAAGTGTGCCCAACATAAAGTATCCCGCCAGTCGCCTGCGGGGCAACTGGTTCCACTATCCGTTCCCCGTCGACCATGGACCCACTTGTCGATGGATTTCATTACAGACTTACCCATGTGCAACAAGTTCAATACCATCTGGGTGGTAGTTGACCGGTTCACCAAGATGGCACACTTCATTCCTCTCACCGGTCTTCCGTCAGCTTCCAAGTTGGCTCAAGTATTCATACAAGAGATCTTCCGACTCCACGGTCTTCCTGAAGAAATTATCTCAGATCGAGGAGTTCAATTCACAGCCAAATTCTGGCGAAGTTTATGTCAAGTCCTCCAAGTCAAGCTAAAGTTTTCCACGGCTTACCATCCTCAGACCAATGGTCAAACCAAGAGGGTGAATCAGGACTTGGAGGCCTTCCTCCGCATCTATGTGTCCTCCTCTCAAGATGACTGGGTTCAATTACTTCCCTGGGCCGAGTTCTGTCATAACAACCAGTATCATTCTTCATCTGCTTCAACACCATTCTTCACTAACTTTGGATTCCACCCTAAAGTCCCTGAGTTCCAACCGCTTCCAGCAACTTCTGTTCCCGCAGTGGATATCACCTTGCATCAGTTTGCCAATATCTGGAAGAGCGTACGATCAGCTCTGCTCAAGGCATCGTTCAGGTACAAGAAGTTTGCGGATAAGAAGCGTCGAGCAGTTCCTGCTCTCAAGGTGGGTGATCGGGTATGGTTATCCACGAAGAATTTGAGGTTAAGAGTTCCCAGTATGAAGTTTGCACCTCGCTATATCGGTCCTTTCAAGATTGAACAAGTCATCAATCCTGTTGCTTACAGACTCCAGTTGCCTCCCTTCTTAAAAATACCCAGGACATTCCATGTTTCCCTGTTGAAACCGCTGATCTTGAATCGGTTTCATTCCTCACTTCCTCCAACTCCGAAAGTCCAAACTCAACGAGGCGTTGAGTATGAAGTGGCCAAGATCCTGGACTCACGTCACCGTTACGGTCAACTACAATATCTTATTGACTGGAAGGGTTATGGTCCTGAGGAACGTTCATGGACCAATGCTTCTGATGTCCATGCTCCTGCCTTGGTCCGGAGATTCCATTCCAAGTTTCCTCAAAAGCCAAAGAAGTGTCCTGGGGCCACTCCTAAAGGGGGGGGTGCTGTCACGATCCGGGTATCTGGACGCCATTTCTTACCCATCAGATGCCTCCTAAGGCTGGCTCAGCGCTCCAGGACCGGATCCCATCTGTTATCCTGATGTGTACATTCCTGTATCCTATCCTGTCACTCTGGGACGCTGTCACAGTGGACGCCATATTACACCTGGCATGGCGTCTCCCGCGGCCTCCGCCGCCGTCCCTGAACTTCTGCATGCAGAGTGTCTGAGTGGCGATTACGTCGGCCGCGGCCTCCGCTGTGTCCGCGTGGTTGGATGTGCATCTGTCAGCCTGGCGCCTCCTGTCTCCGGTGGCCGGCGCCGCCATTACTGTTTTCATTGCCACATGGATTACAAACCAAACTTCCCTCCAAGTGTCTGCATGGGCGCAGCCATCTTGGATTCTGTCAGCTGATCATTTCCACCAATCTGTTCTCAGTATTGATAATCTGCATAATTGCCTAGCCAATCCCTTCCTTGCTGCAGGTATAAATACACTGTGCCTGAGCAAGGAAGGCGTCAGTGCTTTGGTTGTCAAACCTAGTTCCTGTTTGTCTCTCTCCTGTGATTGTCTTCCAGGTTCCAGCTCCTGTCTCAAGACTTCCACCATAGAGACCCGCACCAGCATTCCACCTGCGGTGTAGCCTGACTCTCCAATCCATTGTGGATTCATCTGTTTCCAGCTACAACATTACCTGCTTCCAGCTCAGCTTCCAGCAGAGTACAGCTTTCCTTAAAGGGCCGGTGTCCTTTCTACACTTTACCACTCTCCACCGGTATTATTATTTCTCCGCTCTCAAGTTCTACATTTCAGTTCATATTTCATCGCTCCCAAGTTCATTTATTATTTAACTGGTTCCAGCCAGTATCCACTCCGTGCTAACAACAGTCTGGTTCCAGCCAGTATCCACAGCAGCTGTTTTACCTTCAGCAACCCAGCTTTTCCTGGAACACCAGCTGGCACAATCCTGGGTTATCTCCATTGCTACAGTCAGGCCTGGTAAGGACTTTCCATCTAGAAGATCATAAGAACTATCTCACACTACCAGTGCCCTGTGGCTCCTGCCATCCTGTAGTACCCAGGAACTGTATTTATTATTTGCTGACTTTTACGTTTTCTTTTACTGCTGCTGTGTTGCGGATTTGTCATAATAAACATCATTGACTTTTATCCAAGTTGTCGTGGTCACGCCTTCGGGCAGTTATTATTCATGTTACTTACATGTCCAGGGGTCTGATACAACCTCCCAGGTTCCGGTACATCTCAGCCCCTACAACTGAGGCTGCCTCCCGTCAGCTCAGGCCCTCAGTTGTGACAGGATGTAGCGTAGGGTATAGAGGCGTCAGGGATGTAGCATAGGGAATAGAGAAGTCAGGGATGTAGCGTAGGGAATAGAGGCGTCAGGGATTTAGCTTAGGGAATATAGGCATCAGGGATGTACTAGCAGGTATATAGAGGTCAGTGTACTGTATAGAGGGGTCAGTAATGCAGTGATGGTTATAGAAAGGTCAGTGATGTAGTGTAGGGTATAGAGGGGTCAGTTATGTAGTGTGGGGTAAAGAGGGGTCAGTAAAGATACTAAGCTGAAGTACTTAGAACACTTCTTGAATTAAGACACAACCTGCAAGAAAAAGTATGCAATATGGGTGAAAAGGCAAATGTCAGAGGTCTGATACAAGTGACCAGCTCCACACCTTGCACCACATAGCGTTATGTTAAACTGGGATATGTTCTTTTTTGGTGTGTGTGTGTGTATGTGTGTGTGTGTGTGTGTGTTTGTGTGTGTGTGTGTGTGTGTGTGTGTGTGTGTATGTGTGTGTGGGGGGGGGGGTGCCAAAGGAAATTTTTGCCATTGGCTCCTTTGGTCTAGAACCAGCCCTGATCACAAAATATTTTTGTCTGAGCAGACTGGACACTGATCAGCGTTGGCTCATTCTCAGCCCCCCGCCCAGCCTCTGCTGCCAACAGACTGCTATTAGCTAGTTAACCTTCTGCCTTCCCTATCTATGACACAGACTGCTGCTAATGCTACCAGAATGTTCCCAGTGGCTTCACACCAACAGTGAATCCCAGCCGATGATGTAGGGCAGCGTGTGGGGGAGGGGGTCAGTTGCTGTGGCTCCAACATGGTAACCGCCAATGGACTGCAATGCTTTATCGAAAGGGGGGGCGCCAGTCCCTTACTTTGCCAGGGGCGCTTGGACCCCTAGCTACACCTCTGTTGACCCTAACCGATACCCCTAAACTAACCATAATTCCTGCAGTAAAAATCCATGTTTCTATGTATATAGGGGGTCATTCCGAGTTGATCGCTTGCTGCCGTTGTTCGCTGCGTAGCAATCAGTTGAAAAAAAATGGCTAATCTGTGCATGCGCATGCTCCGTAATGTGCATGCGCATCGTACGGGTACAAAGTCCCTTGTGGTTTTGCACTAGTTCTAGCGATTATTCCAATCACAGAACAGGCCACAAGGAGATTGACAGAAAGAGGGCGTTTCTGGGTGTCAACTGACCGCTTTCAGGGAGTGCTTGGAAAAATGCAGGCGTGGCAGAAGAAATGCAGACGTGGCTGGGCATTCGCTGGATGGGTGTGTGACATCAAAAGCCGTCCCTCGGTTGTTAGAATCAACGCACACGAAGTGTAACTACAGTGCTGGTCTTATTTTGAAACGATTTTGCAGGCGCTCGGCTGCTCAAGTGTTCGCACTTCTCCAAAGTGAATATACACTCTCCAGTGGGCAGCGACAATGCGTTTGCATGGCTGCTAAAAACTGCTAGCGAGCAATCAACTCAGAATGACCCCCATAGTGTATTGCAAGAAAATATCTGTAAATCCAATGGTACCGTAAGTGCGGTATATACTCGCACTTCTTTGCGGGGTGAGAACATCTCCCCTAAGTGAAGTCAGCCCTATGAATAGAGTTTGTGTGATCCCTGTGCAGCAGTCACAGAAAGGGTTCATCTCTGCAGTTTGTCACTCAAATTACATTGCTGCATTTTTTCTAGAAGTGGATCTGAGAGCTGTTACCCGCAGACCAGCTACAATAATTATCCTGGGTACTCACTAGACCAGTGGTTCTCAAACTGCACCCTGGGGTGCCTCAGGACACTTGCAGGGGTGCCTTGGATTGGTGGTCCAGGACCAATTCAAAATATTTATAGTTAGTGTTATAGGCAAAACCAGTGCTGTTGGCTGGCAATCATAACATATGTGCACAAGCAGAAGCAAATCCTGTCCCCTACCAAAGGGCCAGTGCTAGGGTGTTTGGCGCCTCCCTGCAAACTATTAATTTGGGCCCTCTCTCCAATACTTAATAAAGGGACAGTGCGCTCCTTAAAAAAAGAAGGTGTGGTATCACAAGGAAGGGGCATGGCCACACAATAGCACCCCAAATCAAAATACGCCACACAGTAGCACTATCTTATTGTCATTACACCGCATGTAATAATAATAATAATAATAATAATACCCACAGTCGCAGTGCCCTTTATACACATAACCACCATATCAGTGCAGCTTACACACATAATGCCAACAGTAGCAGTGCCCCTTCTACACATGCCCACGGTGGCAAATATCAACCTGGTTTTTCCATGTAAAGGATTGCCACTTTAAAAAACAAACAATAAAAAAAAAAACAGGAAAAAACACAAAATCTCTCACTTTCTGATTCTCACACCCTATTACATTCCTCCCTATATATTTAAATGTTTCTATTACTGTATGTTCCCTCTTCCCTTCTCCAAACTATACACATCAACATTTTTTAGTATTTCCAGGTAAGTTTTGTGATGTAGGCCATGCACAATTTTAGTTGCCCTAATGTATTTACAGCCTTCTGGAGATATGGCTTCTGGAACTGAACACAGGATTCTAAATGTGGCTGTACCAAGGACCTATACAGTGGCATTACAGGTTGAGTATCCCTTATCCAAAATGCTTGGGACCAGAGGAATTTTGGATATCGGATTTTTCTGTATTTTGGAATAATTGCATACCATAACGAGATATTATGGTGATGGGACCTAAATCTAAGCACAGAATGCATTTATGTTTCATATACACCTTATACACACAGCCTGAAGGTCATTTTAGACAATATTTTTTATAACTTTGTGCATTAAACAAAGTGTGTGTACATTCACAGAATTCATTCATGTGTCATATACACCTTATACACACAGTCTGAAGTTCATTTAATACAATATTTTTAATAACTTTGAGTATTAAACAAAGTTTGTGTACACTGAGCCATCAAAAAACAAAGGTTTCACTATCTCAGTCTCACTCAAAAAAGTCCGTATTTCGGAATATTCCGTATTTCGGAATATTTGCATATGGGATACTCAACCTGTATTACTTTTTTCTGCTACTGGTTCTTTAACCTATGCAAACAAGCATCTGACTTGCCTTTCCTATTGCTTTGTTACATTGCTCACCTGAAATAGTAATACTTAGATAGCTTTCCTCTTGCCATTATAATGCCCTTAATATTATAGTTAGCCTTTGCATTTTTGAGACGTGTATGATTTTGCATTTTTTGGCATAAAATGTTGCCATGTTCTTGACCATTCCTCTAGTCCAGGGGCAGAACTGCCAGAGACAACGGAGTCAGTTGCCGCCGGGCTCCAGCCCTGAAGGGGCTCCAGCCCTAAAGGGGCTTCCTCCATTGCCCCCCGGCTGTTACGTGCCCTTCCTACTAAATAGACGAAGGCGCTACCAGCAGGGTCTCGCAGTTTGTACATTCCATGCCGTAAAACCCTTCTTTCAACCTTTTTCAAGACCCAGCCCAGCAGCCTCGCCGCTGCCACCACCGCTAGCTGCAGCACTGCCAGCGGTGGGGTGCCCCTGCTTCTTCTCACACCACAGATAGCTGGGCAGCACTGCAACTGCCTGCCTGATTGCTCCGCCCCCTTCCGGCTCCCAAGCACCTCTGCTGCCCAGTGATCCAGGAGCCTGCTGCTAGGAAGAAGTGGCCGAGCTTCAGCAAGCGAGTCTGGACACTGGCGGAGGAAGCCATGATAACCAGATAATGGGGAGTGGAGAGCCAGTTCCAAGGTAATACTTTATACAGCTGGTTGAGATCCTGGTCGGTGGATATGGATTCCAAGAAAACCCTGGAGGTGCTTCCTTTCAAGGGAGACACTCTCTTTGGAGAAGACCTCAATAAGATTGTAGCTGATCTGGCTACTGCTAAAACAGCTTGCCTACCTCGTATGACTCCTACCACGCAGAAGGCTAAAAGTACTTTCCCTTGGCCCTTTCATCCCTCAGGTAAAGCGTACCCAAGGTCAGGCATACCCAAAGCAAGCTCATGCTTCCAGACCTGCCAAGCCCAGACTGAAGCAAGCCTGGGCTGCCCATCAGCCTGCTTCCAAAACGGACAAGCCTGCCGCATGACGGTGCAGGCCTCCCTCTGGGGGATCCCAGGGTGGGGGGCCCGACTTCTAGGTTTGGCATAGAAAGGTATAATTCTAAGCTAGAGAATTCTGTTTGGAGCTCACCTTGTACTTTGTGAAGAAATAATCAGCATTGTGGCTGAGCAGATACATGTAGTGTGTGGCTGCAAACTGCATGGATCTGCTGCGTTGTAATGCTGATACTTTTTTTTTGCAAAGTACCAATAGCTTCATATAATGTTCACAATTTTTATGCAGGATCAAATAGCTCAATAGGTAGGGTGTTTGATTAGAATTCAACAGGTTATAGGTTTGAATTGAATCCTGGGTATGGTAGTTTGAGATGTGTTATTTAATAAAGTATGTTGTTCTGACTGCTGGGATATCATACTAAATAAATGGAGTTGATCAATTTTTTTTTTTATTTTTTTTTAAACTAGGGACAATTTCCAGATACTTTTCTTTATAACTGAGATTGCCCCCTGGAACTTCACATCAGTTGACAACTATGCATGAGTGGGCAGTGCTTGCTCTGGATCTGCCCACCCATTTATGTGCCGTCATAAAAGAAAGCACAACTGACAGTTATCCTGGGCGTACACTACACAATTATCTGTCAGGCTATCTATCCAGAAAAGTGAGAAATATGTAAGTGCGCAGCCAGCAGCAGCTGGTATAGGGATGGTCAGATCCCAGAATATAATAGAATAAAAAAAAACACAGGTACCAGCGCTGGCTGTAAGAATTATATAAGGACGGTTTGCTGAATAAAATGTCAATTTATTAAATCATTTAAAAAGACAGGTATAAAGTCCTGTTATTGATCAGGATAACACTTAAAATATAGAATATAATAGTACCCACTGGGTATAGTCACTTATACATCCACTCTCCTTTGGGACATATGCAGATTTACACGGCTAGGACAGTCTCCAAATAGCAATCACTGTAGCAGCAGATAGTTACCGGTTTCCACAGATGAGATGTTGGCAACAAGGTGATCCAGCTTCCTCAGGATCACCTTGTTGCCAGCGAAACGCGTTGAGCTCTATACCCCACCTGGGCACTACTCCACGACACATTGGGACTCTGACACTCTCGGCATTCGTTTGGACTTTGCTCCTATCACTGGGATTTATTCCCCAAGGATAAAGAACCGGATCCACACCAACAGCTAGCAATGGACCCTTCCTAAAGCTGATGCCATTTAACATCTCATCTGTGGAAACCGGTAACTATCTGCTGCTACAGTGATTGCTATTTGGAGACTGTCCTAGCCGTGTAAATCTGCATATGTCCCAAAGGAGAGTGGATGTATAAGTGACTATACCCAGTGGGTACTATTATATTCTATATTTTAAGTGTTATCCTGATCAATAACAGGACTTTATACCTGTCTTTTTAAATGATTTAATAAATTGACATTTTATTCAGCAAACCGTCCTTATATAATTCTTACAGCCAGCGCTGGTACCTGTGTTTTTTTTTAGGCTATCTATCCAGTCTGGATGGGTGGAATGAAAATCTGGTAATGTATAGTAGCAAATGTCAATTAACCATTTGCTCCCAAACACTAGAAAAGTGGTCAAAAATGGTCATTACACAAATTGGTTAAACCCAAAATTTAACCAATTTGTTTAGGGGACCATGTTTGTCCATTTTCTAGTGTTTGAGAGTAAATCGTTGATGGTCATTTGCTCACATAGATAACCGGATTTCTATTCCAACCAGCCAGTGTTGGAGATATGGTCTGCCAGATTACATAATGCATACCAGAGCCATAACTAGACTTTTTGGTGCCCTGTGACAGAGAATTATATGCCCCCCCCCCTCCCCTCCCCATTTTTGCAATATGGACAAAAGGCGCATGCCTTGTGGGGAAGGGGCATAACAAGATTGGTCTCAGAGAAAGCACATGAGATATGAAGATATATCTAGTATACTTGACACTCAATGGTTTGTGGTATTGCCGGGGTGCCCTCCTTAACTGCATATACAGTCACACATGGGGTGTTTGTGCAAATGGCATATCAGCAGTCAGCACTAACTGGTGACATGCCATTTGTAAAAGTAAGCCATGTGTGACTAATATATAAACATACTTTATTAAATAACACCTCAAACTATCATACCCAGGATTCAAATCTATAACCTGTTGAATTCTAATCAAACACCCTACCCATTGAGCTACTTGATCCTGCATCTATTCTAACCTCCAAAAACAGATTCAGTTGCATTTTCCAGCGTGTTTTGTTTGCGCCTTTGCAAATGTCTTACATCGACAAACTTATTTAGTACTATTTTGCAAATAGGGTTACATTGTCGCAACATTGTGTTCCCTAATTGCTTGATTTTTTAAATGCAACAATTGATAAAGACACCTGATAATTGCTCTGTGGAGTGTTATTTTGTGTCTACTTCTTATCTACATTTAATTCCCTACCTCTAATCAAGGCATTTTTAAATGCTGGGGGCTGCCAGGACGTGAGGCCTACCTAGACTTTAGATCGGAATTTGAATGTACTTGTGAACTAACTTAATTTCCTACTTCTAAATTCATTCCTAAATTCACTACTTACATTAATCCTGTAGTTGGGCATTTTGAGCCTTCAATTGTGGGTATTGTTTTGTGTCCAGACCAGCAGCTGGTGGTGTGCATTTGCTGGAAAGGCATCGAAGACCTCCGATATGCTGCATCTCCTGATGTGTGTCTCCCTCAAGTGGCTGTCAGCAAATGCATGCTAGACACCCCATTCCAAGCTGATTGTGACATCACGGAACATGCATCATAGAACAGGCATGCTAGAATATGGGTCTTCAACCTGCGACCCTCCAGCTGCTGTGGAACTACATATACCAGCATGCCCTGCCTCAGTTTTAGCATACCTTAATAGCAAAACTGTGGCAGGGCATGCTGGGATGTGTAGTTTCACAGCAGCTGGAGGGCCACAGGATGAAGACCCATGTGCTAGAGCCAAGCCGCAGGTACATTGAATGCTAGCAAGCTGAATGTTTAAATCCTTTTTGTTCCGCAGCATTCCAATGCGGAAGATTCCATGGAACCAGAGATTATTCCATTGAGAAGGACATGCTGCCTGGATGACTGCACTGTGCAAATTAAATCACGGAGCCAGTTGGCTTGTGGGTGGCTCTGGTGACTGGGTGGTTGGGTGGGCGGTGTGTCAGAGGTGGAGCACATGCAAATGAATGTGTATCATCCTGCTAGTGAGAGTGAAAACTCATGCAGGAGTGTGCCTGCTTGTCAGTGGGTTATGCACCTTGCCAGGCGTCAAATCTACATGGAGCAG
The DNA here is from genome assembly GCF_028390025.1 of Pseudophryne corroboree. NCBI lineage: Eukaryota > Metazoa > Chordata > Amphibia > Anura > Myobatrachidae > Pseudophryne > Pseudophryne corroboree. Next base: position 165,747 of record NW_026970164.1, read on the forward strand.
CTGGAGGGGACAAGAGCAGGTTTGCAAAATATAGATAGAAGAGCATATATGCTGGCGCATTCTCCATGATTGTGTCAGCTTATGTTTTGGTGCACTGCACTTTCCTCCACTAAGTTTTAGCCATTTTGGTTAAACGCAAGTGTAGTTGCTTCTCGCCCTTTTGGCTGTGATCTTGTATCGTGGTTGAAGAGTCTGCTGGAGGGATTGTTTTCTTCATTGACAAGAGACTGAAGATATTACAGGATGGACGGCTTGGGAACACTATCTGTTTTTCAGTTGTGGAAGAGTTGAAAGACAGCTTTTCCTTGCCAATATCTCTCTTTTGCAAAGAGCTACGCATTGGAAAATTCAGGGCTATACCGTGTAGATGAAGCACTAACAGGAGGCTTTAAAATTTTCATTCTAGTTTCCTTCGTTTGGGAGAAAAATGCAAAGGTACAAGACAGCTTTTCCTTGCCAATATCTCTCTTTTGCAAAGAGCTGCACATTGGAAAATTCAGGGCTATGCCGTGTAGATGATGGCCTAACAGGAGGCTTTAAAATTTTCTTTCTAGTGTCCTTCGTTTGGGAGAAAAATGCAAAGGTACAAGACAGCTTTTCCTTGCCAATATCTCTCTTTTGCAAAGAGCTACGCATTGGAAAATTCAGGGCTATGCCGTGTAGATGATGGCCTAACAGGAGGCTTTAAAATTTTCTTTCTAGTGTCCTTCGTTTGGGAGAAAAATGCAAAGGTACAAGACAGCTTTTCCTTGCCAATATCTCTCTTTTGCAAAGAGCTACGCATTGGAAAATTCAGGGCTATACCGTGTAGATGAAGCACTAACAGGAGGCTTTAACATTTTCATTCTAGTGTCCTTCGTTTGGGAGAAAAATGCAAAGGTAGCTTGTGCCATCGCCACTCTGCTCCTTGTGCCGCCTTGGCGGTTTACATGAGCCACTGCGGTGACGTTGTCTGACTGGATCAGAACCGGTTGGTCGCAAAGTAAGGTCTCCGCTTGACGTAGGGCATTGTATATGGCCCCTAGTTTCAGGATGTTGATGTGAAGACAAGTCTCTTGACTTGACCAAAGACCTTGGAAATTTCTTCCCTGTGTGACTGCTCCCCAACCTTGGAGGCTTGCATCTGTGGTCACCAGGATCCAGTCCTGAATGCCGAATCTGCGTCACTCGAGAAGGTGAGCACTCTGCAGCCACCACAGGAGTGATACCCTGACCCTGGGGGACAGGGTGATCAACCAATGCATCTGTAAATGTGACCCAGACCACTTGTCCAGTAGGTCCCATTGGAAAGTCCTCGCATGGAACCTGCCGAATGGAATGGCTTTGTATGATGCCACCATCTTTCCCAGGACTCGAGTGCAGTGATGCACTGACACAAGTTTTGGTTTCAATAGGTTCCTGACAAGAGTCATGAGTTCCTGGGCCTTTTCTATCGGGAGATAAACCCTCTTCTGGTCTGTGTCCAGAATCATGCCCAAGAAAGACAGACGAGTCGTAGGAACCAACTGCGACTTTGGGATATTGAAAATCCAGCCGTGTTGCTGTAACACTTTCAGTGAAAGTGATACGCTGTTCAGCAACTGCTCTCTTGATCTCGCTTTTATGAGATCGCTCAAGTACGGGATAATTGTGACACATTGCTTGCGCAGGAGAACCATCATTTCCACCATTACCTTGGTGAAAATTCTCTGGGCCGTGGAGAGACCAAACAGCAACGTCTGAAATTGGCAATGACAGTCCTGTACCGCAAATCTGAGGTACGACTGATGAGATGGATAAATTTGGACATGAAGGTATGCATCCTGTACACAAATGCGGACAACAGGTGTCAAGCCGTGTGTTGCCTTTGTCAAGCTGTAATAAGTAGGGGTAAGGACGTTAACCACCTCAGAACATCCTCCCTTATACGTCACCTGCAGCACATTAATCATAAGTCAGTGACAAGTTCAAAAACTTTGGATGACAGCGGAAGCAGTCCACTGACCACTAAATCCCTTCCTCTTGTAACCAAGCTCCTGCAAACCACACCACCAACTCCCTCAGTGTCAATTTCCTCCTTAGACAGGAGAGCCAATAGTCCTGCAGGCCATGTCACTGGCAAGTCTGACGAGTCCTCTCCTGCCTGGGATTCCTCCGATGCATCCTTGAGTGTAACGCCTACTGCTGCTGGCGCTGCTGTTGTTGCTGCTGGGAGTCGATCGTCATCCCAGAGGGGAAGTCGGAAGACCACTTGTACTACTTCCAGTAGGCAATTGACTGTCCAACAGTCCTTTGCGAGGAAGATGAAATATCACAGCAGTCATCCTGCTGCAAAGCGGATAACTCAGGTCTTGTCAGCCTGGGTGGTGAGAAACGTGGTTCCGGTATCCATCGTTAATTCAGAGGCAACTAGAGACTTGATTGAGGTACTGTGTCCCCGGTACCAAATGCCATCAAGGTTCCATTTCTCTAGGCAGGCGATACCGAAAATGTACACAGACCTCAGAAAAAGAGTCACCAGTGTCCTAAAAAATGCAGTTGTACCCAATGTCCACTAGTCCACATGTCCGTGGTTAAGTGGAGCAGGGCAGACTCAGGACTATATGACTGTGACAGCCCACTGGGTAGATGTATTGCCTCCCGCAGCAAGAACAGCAGCGGCGGCACCAGTAGTAGCATCTCGCAAATGCCAACTCGTTCCTAGGCAGGCTACGCTTTGTATCACCGCTTTCCATAAGAGGCACACAGCTGACAACCTCTTACGGAAACTGAGGAACATCATCGCAGAATGGCTTACCCCAATTTGACTCTCCTGGGGATTTGTGACATCGGACAACGCCACCAATATTGTGCGTGCATTACATCTGGGCAAATTCCAGCACGTCCCATGTTTTGCACATACATTGAATTTGGTGGTGCAGAATTATTTAAAAAACGACAGGGGCGTGCAAGAGATGCTGTCGGTGGCCCGAAGAATTGCGGGCCACTTTCTGCATTCAGCCACCGCGTGCCGAAGACTGGAGCACCACCAAACATTCCTGAACCTGCCCTGCCATCCTCTGAAGCAAGAGGTGGTAACGAGGTGGAATTCAACCCTCTATATGCTTCAGAGGATGGAGGAGCAGCAAAAGGCCATTCAAGCCTATACATCTACCCACGATATAGGCAAAGGAGGGGGAATGCACCTGACTCAAGCGCAGTGGAGAATGATTTCAACGTTGTGCAAGGTTCTGCAATCCTTTGAACTTGCCACACGTGAAGTCAGTTCAGACACTGCCAGCCTGAGTCAGGTCATTCCCCTCATCAGGCTTTTGCAGAAGAAGCTGGAGACATTGAAGGAGGAGCTAAAACAGAGCGATTCCGCTAGGCATGTGGGACTTGTGGATGGAGCCCTTAATTCGCTTAACCAGGATTCAATCTGTTGAAATCAGAGCAATAAATTTTGGCCACCGTGTTCGATCCTAGATTTAAAACCTACATTGTATCTCTCTTTCCTGCAGACACAAGTCTGCAGAGGTTCAAAGACCTGCTGGTGAGAAAATTGTCAAGTCAAGCGGAACGTGACCCGTCAACAGCTCCTCCTTCACATTCTCCCGCAACTGGGGGTGCGAGGAAAAGGCTAAGAATTCCGAGCCCACCCGCTGGCGGTGATGCAGGGCAGTCTGGAGTGAGTGCTGACATCTGGTCCGGACTGAAGGACCTGGCAACGATTACTGACATGTCGTCTACTGTCACTGCATATGATTCTGTCACCTTTGAAAGAATGGTGGAGGATTATATGAGTGACCGCATCCAGGTAGGCACGTCAGACAGTCCGTATGTATACTGGCAGGAAAAAGAGGCAATTTGGAGGCCCTTGCACAAACTGGCTTTATTCTACCTAAGTTGCCCTCCCTCCAGTGTGTACTCCAAAAGAGTGTTTAGTGCAGCCGCTCACCTTGTCAGCAATCGGCGTACGAGGTTACTTCCAGAAAATGTGGAGAAGATGATGATCATCAAAATGAATTATAATCAATTCCTCCGTGGAGACATTCACCAGCAATTGCCTCCAGAAAGTACACAGGGATCTGAGATGGTGGATTCCAGTGGGGACGAATTAATAATCTGTGAGGAGGGCGATGTACACAGTGAAAGGGGTGAGGAATCGGAGGATGATGAGGTGGACATCTTGCCTCTGTAGAGCCAGTTTGTGCAAGGAGAGATTGATTGCTTCTTTTTTGGTGGGGGTCCAAACCAACCAGTCATTTCAGTCAGCCGTGTGGCAGACCCTGTTGCTGAAATGATGGGTTCGTCAATGTTTTTCTTTTCAATCTAAGCCCCTGCAGTTTTCTGTAAGAATCTGCTTCGCTATGATGATCAACAAGTCACAAGGGCAAACACTCAGGGCTGGAGGCGTAGATCTTAGGACCAGCTGCTACAAGGATGGCAAAGGTGTCACTATCATTTGTGACACCCAGAGAGGCAGCGAGGGAGATTGTAATGCAGTGCGCGCAGATAAGCAGCGCAATGGTAAAATGGAGGCATGGTCTCATAGGTAGGGGTGTGGCCTGTTGGCCTGAATCTCCATTTTGTTGCTCCGGGTATCCCGGGGGTTGAGTGCTGCACCCGGGGACTAGTGTGTGAGTGGTGCTGGCTCCTGCACAGTGACAGAAACTGGGTGTTGCACGTAATGTCACAGTGAAACACCCATATTCTGTCACTGAAGAGGAGCCGGCACTTTGGTGTCACCCCCCTTGGCGGGTGACACTCGGGTGTGGGCCGCAACCCCGTTGTGATGCCACTGACCCATGGGAAGCTTTACGTGGCTTACCCATGTGTTAGTAGCCCCAAGCATCTTTTGTGTTAGTCCCTGAAGAAAAACTTCAAATATTTACAAATAAATTTTGTAATCAATGGGCCTAATTCAGTAAGGATTGCAAATTCTGCTAAGTAACAGAATTTGCAATCCTTTGGTTCGCATGCTGGGGCCACCCAGCATGCCGCCTCCCTTCTTGACCATGCTGAAATTGCAGTCGCAGTGCAGTTCAGCGTGATCATAAAAAATGGGTTAGCCTCCTGTTGGTGCAGACTGTATGTGTGCGCAGGAAGCCGCCACCATTTTTGTGATCGCAGCTGCTGCATGTGATGTCATGCAACCGCTCTGACCACGCCTCCTGTTTCTCCGTTGCCGACCCCATTTTGAAGCCCTGCCCACGCACCGCTCCATCTCCAACTTGGAAATGGAGTGTTGCTGACCCCCCCCCCCCAGCACCGATTGACAGTCAGAGGCGATCGCATTAACTGCGGGGTGCCGCAGAAAATGCAGGCGCATGCGTATGCTCTTAGCAATTTTTGCAGTTGGACTGCTTATTGCGATTGCAATCCAACCTGAATCAGGCTCTATTACCTATCACAATGCACTGCGGGTAGTACAAAATGGGGTTAATATAAGAGAAAACCCCCCAGAGCTGTGCTCCTTAACTGTCCCTGGTGGCTAGTGGAGCAGCTGCCCAGTAATCAGTGTCCACGCCAGTGCGCACATGGCCCGCCCCCTACAGCCACGCTGGATCACGGTATAGTGTGGGCACAGAAGTCCCTTACCTCCCTTTCATCAGCGGCCTCGTGATCCCGGAGGGCGGTGTGTGTGTGACTGACCTTAGGAAGAAACCGGAGCCTCCGCTGCAGTGACCCAGCAACCAGGGCGCGGGAGTATACTGCGCCGCTGGGAGTGATGGAGCTGCAGTAAAGATGTCTATTAGACCTAGCCTGCTGCAGCCCTTGTAGATTCTTATAAAAAAAAGTTCTTCTTTTCTTGTCAAAATTAATAGCTAAGAATAGGCTGCCTGAGGCAGCCCCCTCTTAAGTGGCCTGCTACTGAAGGCACCAACTACAAACTGAGCTCCCTGTTCATGGAAGCGAGGTTATAGAGGAGGGGGCGCTGAGCATCTTGGGAACAGTCAAAAGCTTTGAGCCTGTTGGTGCCTCAGATCAAGATCCTACTCTACACCCCAATGTGAATCCTTGTGGAGTCCAGTGTACCCCACAGAAGAAATGAATGTGTCACACCCATTGGCAGCAACATTAGAATAGCTGCTGATGGGCACAATTGAGAAAGGAAGGGGGGAAAACATTTGAATCCAGCACATATATGTAATTTGAATATGTAATTTGTACCTTCCTACTTTAAAATGTAATGGATGAACCTCACCCTGTGAGAACTATCTTCATGATCAAGAGATCTCATACGCAAGAAAAGCATGTGCTGGGATAGGGCTGTGGAGGGCGGCTGCTCGGGCACACACCCGTCAAGTTAAGGAGATTCAACTGAGGAAGCACAAGGGAACTGCAGGGAGACCACATATTTTCAGATGAACATGAGAGGGCGGAAGGCTGCCTAATACTGAAGCACCCTCAAACATCAAACCATATGCAACAACTAGTACAAGCATTCCTGGGGAAAGGTCTGCAGCAGACGGATTTGCATATGGTGATGTCATCCAAGCAATGGGCATAGTTGGCTGCAACCCTCGTCTGCATATGAAAATGGTCACGCAGGGCATGGCGGCCTTTGTGGGGTTGCGCTTGGATGACCCCTAGATCGCTTTATACACCCCCATCAGTGTGGGGCTCATGTTGGCCATGCCCAAGCCCCTGAAGCATTCAAGCTGATTTCTTGCAGCAGCTGGACCCAGTAACAGCTCCAGAGTTGCTCTACAAGACAAGTAAAAGGGTGTGAGCCCTGCAGCACCACCTGTAGTTTGCATACACACATATATAGGACAGCATCTCTTATATGCCCCAGGGGCAATAAAATAGTAGCCTTATCTAGGGTATCCGTCCATGCCGCTACAGCACTACACACCCAGGCCGACGCAATTGCCGGTCTGAGTAAGGTACCTGAATGTGTATAAATGGACTTCAGGGTAATCTCCTGTTTGCGGTCAGCAGACTCTTTGAGGGTAGCCGTATCCTGGGACGGGAGGGCTACCTTCTTGGATAAGCGTGTTAATGCTTTGTCCACCCAAGGGGAGGATTCCCATCGTAACCTATCCGTTGATGGGAAAGGGGAATCCTTTTGGAAATCTGCAGGAGATTCCCAAGCTTTTTCACATAACTCGTTCAGCTCGTGTGAGGGGGGAAAGGTTACCTCAGGCTTCTTTCCCTTGTACATATGTACCCTCTTGTCAGGGATAGGGGGCTCCTCTGTGATGTGCAAAACATCTTTTATTGCCATAATCATATATCAAATGTATTTTGCCAATTTTGGCTGTAACTTTGCATCATCGTAATCGACACTGGAGTCAGAATCCGTGTCGGTATCTGTGTCAACAATCTGGATAGTGGGCGCTTATGAGACCCTGACAGTCCCTGCGACATAGGATTAGGCATTGGTTGAGACCCTGACTGTCCCAAAGCTTCTGCCTTGTCTAATCTTTTGTGCAATGAGTTTACACTAGCATTTAAAACATTCCACATATCCATCCAATCAGGTGTCGGCGGAGACACCACGTTCATTTGCTCCCGCTCCTCTCTAATATAGCCTTCTTCCTCAGACATGTCGACACACGCGTACCGACACACCACACACACAGGGAATACTTTTACTGAAGACATTTCCCCCACAAGGCCCTTTGGAGAGACAGAGAGAGAGTATGCCAGCACATACCCCAGCGCTATATAACCCAGGAATAGCACAGTAACTTAATGTTTGAACAATCGGTGAGGGGGAACATCTTGAAACCCCAGTTTGTACCCTTGGGACACTATTTGTAAAACACACGAGTCCATGTCCGAATGAATCCAGAACTGACTGAAGAGTTTTAGACATGCCCCCACTGGTGCGGGCTCCTGCAAGAGAGCCCCAGCGTCATGCAGTGGATTTGGCAGAAGCAGAGGATGATCTCTGCTCCTGCGATCTTGAAGAGGATGCAGACCTCTTCTCTCTTCTCCTTCCTCTACCTGCAAAGAAAGGGGAATCTTAACTTCTTGCATATCTATTGGGCCGAAATGACTGCATCAGATAATGATGCGTCTTCATCCGTTGGGAGGGAACATAGGGCAAGAAGGTTGACTTACCTGCGGGAGCTGCCGAGATCAAATTAACTAGGCAGTCACCAAACAAGGCTTCACCTTCATAGGGAAGAGACTCCCTTTCTTCTTGGAGTCAGCATCAGCATTCTCTTGGTGAATCCACAATGCCCTCCTATCCGACACTGCCATGAAATTGGCCCGTGAACTCAAGAGTCCTATATCCCTTGCAGTCTCACGTAAGTATGCTGCAGTGTCCTTGATATGATACAACGTAAGGAGTATCCCATCTCTCCAGGGTATCTATATCGGATGACAAGGTATTCGACCAATTCTTGAATACTACTACTCACCCATGCACATGTAATGGCAGGTCTAAGTAATGTACCCGTGGTTACATAACTAGAAATAATGTAGCTTCCTGCATACGATCCGCTGGATTTGTGACAGGGCCCCGTGCAGAACAGGGGGTGACTCCCACTTTATTCTGTCCGCGGCGGGAAATGAATAAACAACCAGAATCCTTTTGGGGATTTGAAACCATCTTGTCGAGCTGGCCCAGACTTTCTCAAACAGAGATGGAGGAACGTTACATCAGCTTTCATTATATATCTATATATACATACATATAGACCCCTTTGTCAGGAACAGCAGGGTCTTCAGTGATTTTAATATGTCCTTAATATCCACAATCATGTACTGAATGCTCCTTGCCAATATTGGATCTAATCAGGAAACATTATGGTCGACATAAGTATCAGTATCCGTGTCAGTATCAGTGTGTAGTAACTGGGCAAAATAACATTTTTGCGACCCAGCGGGGCCTGAGGGAAAAGAAACATAGCCATGAATATCACATCTATTCTCTAAGTCTGTGTCTGGGACACAGATTTATCCAACCTTACTCTGATATTACTGAAACTTTTACCCAGTCAGTTATTGGTGGTGCCAACAGGGCCACCATCATATGTCTGCATTCCTAATATAGTTTCCTCTTGGGAAAAACATTCAGCCACCGACATGTTGACACACATATACCAAGTACCCACAGACACACCGGCTTATGGGGGACAGACCGTCAGTAAATCTGTCAGAGGGACACAGAGGATTTTTCAGCTCACAATCCAGCGCCAAAAGTACACAGTCTGGGAAATAATAAACTCTATAGTGATAGACTTGTAATGCTCTAAAGATGTTCTGGTGAGGTGAGGAAGAAGCCCCGCCGCTGTAATGGCGCGTATCTGTCCCGCTCAGAAATAATTAATTACGCTAGCGGGGTAAGGACAGTGCCCAGGCACTAATGTCCACTTTTTCCAGCCTTTTGTGAGGAATTTATGCTGCCCAGGGTGCCCCCCCCCCCCGTGCCCTGCACCCTGCAGTGCCTGTGTTTGTGTGGGAGCATGGCGCGCAGCGTTCCGCTCGCTGCTCGGTACCTCAGAATGCCGTCACTGAAGAAGAAGTCTTCTGTTCTTCTGCTACTCACCTGTCTTCTGGCTCTGTAAGGGGGTGACGGCAGGCTGCGGGAGTGTGCATCTAGGCGTACCCAGCGATCAGCACCCTCAGGAGCTAATGGTGTCCTGTCAGCCTGAAGCAGAGCCATTGAACTCATTAGAAGTTGGTCATACTTCTCTCCCCTAAGTCCCACGAAGCAGGGAGACTGTTGCCAGCAGCCTCCCTGAAAATAAAAAAAACTAACAAGTCTTTTCAGAGAAACTCAGTAGAGCTCCCCTGTAGTGCATCCAGTATCACTGCGCACAATACTAAAACTGGAGTCTGGAGGAGGGGCATAGAGGGAGGAGACAGTTCACACCCTTTGAAAGTCTTAAAGTGCCCATGTCTCCTGCGGATCTTGTCTATACCCCATGGTTCTTAATGTGACCCCAGCATCCTCTAGGACGTATGAGAAAACAAATAACGCACACACGAGGAGGAGAGAACTAAGGAAGCTATAAGGAGAAGAGGGGAGGGAGGGGGGGTTGAAAGGTAAGGTAGTAAAGGCATATTGGATAAACTACAACCTTATACATATTCATTAATGTACCAGTAGTTAGAAGTAGAAGAGCTCTAACAGAAACCACAAAGCTTATCTAAAGCCACACCACACTGGATATGCCCAATCCATTTGATTTTTGAAGCAAAGCAGTATTGGACTTTGTTAATACATGGATGGGAGACTGCTTGGTAGTATCAGATTCTTTAGGTGTTTTTAAACTACCAACACCATTTTCTTGGTACATTTAATTTTTACATGTATTCTTTTATGTACCAGAAGTTAGAAGTAGAAGAGCTGTAACAGAAACCACCAGCTCATCTACAGCCACAGCACACTGGATTTGCCCAATCTCTCCTGATCATGGAAGCTGAGCAGTGTTGGTCCTGGTTTTAGTACTTGGATGGGAGACCACAAGGAAATACCAGGAGCTGTGTGTATTTTTACAATACTAACACCGTTCTCTTGATGCATTCCATTTTGAAACATTGGGGCAGATCTATTAAGCCTGGTGAACTGATAAAGTGCAAGGTGATAAAGTACCAGCCAGTCAGCTCCTAACTGTCATTTTTCAAACCCAGCCTGTGACATGGCAATTAGGAGCTGATTGGCTGGTACTTTATCACCATGCAAATTATCATTTCACCAGGTTTAATAAATCGGCTGCTTACTCATTTATGTACGAGTAGTTAGAAGTAGAAGAACTCTAACAGAAACCACTAAGCTCATCTACAGCCACACCACACTGTATATGCCCAATATCACCTGATCTTAGGCCTGGTTTGTTCTTGGATGTGAGACCACCTGGGAATACCAGGTGCTGTAGGTAGTTTTATACTACCAACACCGTTCTCTTGATGCATTCCATTTTGAAACATTGGGGCAGATCTATTAAGCCTGGTGAACTGATAAAGTGCAAGGTGATAAAGTACCAGCCAGTCAGCTCCTAACTGTCATTTTTCAAACCCAGCCTGTGACATGGCAATTAGGAGCTGATTGGCTGGTACTTTATCACCATGCAAATTATCATTTCACCAGGTTTAATAAATCGGCTGCTTACTCATTTATGTACGAGTAGTTAGAAGTAGAAGAACTCTAACAGAAACCACTAAGCTCATCTACAGCCACACCACACTGTATATGCCCAATATCACCTGATTTTAGGCCTGGTTTGTTCTTGGATGTGAGACCACCTGGGAATACCAGGTGCTGTAGGTAGTTTTATACTACCAACACCGTTCTCTTGATGCATTATATTTTGAAACTTATTCATTGATGTACCAGTAGTTAGAAGTAGAAGTTAGAAACAGCAAAAATCATCTACAGCCGCATCACACTGGATATGTCCAATCTCATCTGATGTTGGAAGCTAAGCAGTGTTGTGCCTGGTTAGTTTTTGGATTTCAGGTCCTGCCTTCTGGTTTGGCCACGGCACCTCGGAAATTCACCAAGGTCATGGCCGTGATGACGACCCTTCACCATCGGTGGACCAGGGAGGAATCTCTCCTCCCGATAAACATTCTGGAATTGCGGGCAGTGTTCAATTCATTGACACTGGCCCTGCCTCTAGTACAGAACAGGCCTGTTCAAGTACAATCGGACAACGACACCACGGTAGTGTACACAAATCATCAAGGCGGCACTCGAAATTGCATGGCAAAGCTGGAAGTATCAAAAATCCTCAGTTGGGTAGAACGTCATCTGCCAGCAATATCGGCAGTGTTCATTCCCGGAGTCCTCAACTGGGAAGCGGATTTCCTCAGTCGTCAGTACGTTCACGCTGGAGAGTGGAGAGGCCGCAGCAGAAATGTCTGCACTGGTGTCAGTAGGTGACTGAGGCAGGGATGACTGGGAGATAGTGGGTGACTGAAGCATGTATGACTGGGAGATAGTGGGTGACTGAGGCCGGGGTGACTGGGAAATAGTCAGTGACTAAGGCAGGGGTGATAGGGATATAGTGGATGACTGTGGCAGGGGTGACAGGGACAGTAGGAGACTGAGGCAGGGGTGACAGGGATAGTGGGTGACTGAGGCAGGGGTGATAGGGTGACAGTGGGTGACTGAGGCAGAGGTGACAGGGATAGTGGGTGACTGAGGTAGGGGTGATATGGAGATAGTGGTTGACTGAGGCAGGGGTGACAGAGATAGTGGGTGACTAAAGCAGGGGTGACTGGTATAGTGGGTGACTGAGGCAGGGGTCGCAGGTATAGTGGTTAACTGAGGCAGCGGTGACTGGGAGATAGTGGGTAACTGGGGCAGGGGTGACAGGGAAAGTGTGTGACTCAGGCAGGGGTGATAGGGAGATAGTGGGCAGCAGATCACTGCCTCGCTGACAGCAGCACATCCCTGCTTCACTGACAGCAGCACATCCCTGCCTCATTGACAGCAGCACATACCTGCCTCACTTATAGCAGCACATCCCTGCCTCACTGGCAGCAGCAGATCCCTGCCTCACTGGCAGCAGCAGATCACTGCTTCACTGACAGCCGCACATCCCTGCCTCACTGGCAGCAGCAGATCCCTGCCTTACTGACAGCTGTATATAGGGCCTAATTCAGACCTGATCTCTGCTGTGCATATTCACACAACAGGAGATCAGGTCTGAAGTGTGTGTGTGTGTGTGCTGGTGCCGCAGTGCGATCAGCATCTCTGCCCAGTGAGCACCTCTGCCAACACATACTAATCTTGCATATGAGATCTCTTGATCATGAAGATAGTTCTCACAGGGTGAGGTTCATCCATTACATTTTAAAGTAGGAAGGTACAAATTACATATTCAAATTACATATATGTGCTGGATTCAAATGTTTTCCCCCCTTCCTTTCTCAATTGTGCCCATCAGCAGCTATTCTAATGTTGCTGCCAATGGGTGTGACACATTCATTTCTTCTGTGGGGTACACTGGACTCCACAAGGATTCACATTGGGGTGTAGAGTAGGATCTTGATCTGAGGCACCAACAGGCTCAAAGCTTTTGACTGTTCCCAAGATGCTCAGCGCCCCCTGCTCTATAACCTCGCTTCCATGAACAGGGAGCTCAGTTTGTAGTTGGTGCCTTCAGTAGCAGGACACTTAACAGGGGGCTGCCTCAGGCAGCCTATACTTAGCTATTAATTTTGACAAGAAAAGAAGAACTTTTTTTATAAGAATGTACAAGGGCTGCAGCAGGCTAGGTCTAATAGACATCTTTACTGCAGCTCCATCACTCCCAGCGGCGCAGTATACTCCCGTGCCCTGGTTGCTGGGTCACTGCAGCGGAGGCTCCGGTTTCTTCCTAAGGTCAGTCACACACACACCGCCCTCCGGGATCACGAGGCCGCTGATGAAAGGGAGGTAAGGGGCTTCTGTGCCCACACTATACCGTGATCCAGCGTGGCAGTAGGGGGCGGGCCGTGTGCGCACTGGCGTGGACACTGATTACTGGGCAGCCGCTCCACTAGCCACCAGGGACAGTTAAGGAGCACAGCTCTGGGGGTTTTTCTCCTATATTAACCCCATTTTGTACTACCTGCAGTGCATTGTGATAGGTAATAGAGCCTGATTCAGGTTGGATTGCAATCACAATAAGCAATCCAACTGCAAAAATTGCTAAGAGCATACGCATGCGCCTGCATTTTCTGTGACTGTCAATCGGTGCGGGAGGGGGGGGGTCAGCAACACTCCATTTCAAAGTCGGAGATGGAGCGGTGCGGGGGCAGGGCTTCAACGGAGAAACAGGAGGCGTGGTCAGAGCGGCTGCATGACATCACATGCAGCCGTTGCGATCACAAAAATGGTGGCGGCTTCCTGCGCACACGTACAGTCTGCACCAACAGGAGGCTAACCCATTTTTTATGATCACGCTGAACTGCACTGAGACTGCAATTTCAGCGTGGTCAAGAAGGGAGGCGGCATGCTGGGTAGCCATGCCCTGTGATGGAATGCCCCAGCATGCGAACCAAAGGATTGCAAATTCTGTTACTTAGCAGAATTTGCAATCCTTACTGAATTAGGCCATTGATTACAAAATTGTAAACAATATTTGAAGTTTTTCTTCAGGGACTAACACAAAAGATGCTTGGGGCTACTAACACATGGGTAAGCCACGTAAAGCTTCCCATGGGTCAGTGGCATCACAACGGGGTTGCGGCACACACCCGAGTGTCACCCGCCAAGTGGGGTGACACCAAAGTGCCGGCTCTTCTTCAGTGACAGAATATGGGTGTTTCACTGTGACATTACGTGCAACACCCAGTTTCTGTCACTGTGCAGGAGCCAGCACCACTCACACACTAGTCCCCGGGTACAGCCCCCAACCCCCGGGATACCCGCAGCAACAAAATGGTGATTCAGGCCACGCCCCTACCTATGAGACCATGCCTCCTTTTTACCATTGCGCTGCTTATCTGCGCGCACTGCATTACAATCTCCCTCGCCGCCTCTCTGGGTGTCACCAGTGATAGTGACACCTCTGCCATGCTTGTAGCAGCTGGTCCTAAGATCTACGCCTCCAGCCCTGAGTGTTTTCCCTTGTGACTTGTTGATCATCATAGCGAAGCAGATGCTTACAGAAAACTGCAGGGGCTTAGATTGAAAAGAAAAACATTGACGAACCCATCATTTCAGCGACAGGGTCTGCCACTCGACTGACTGAAATGACTGGTTGGTTTGGGCCCCCACCAAAAAAGAATCAATCAATCTCTCCTTGCACAAACTGGCTCTACAGAGGCAAGATGTCCACCTCATCATCCTCCGATTCCTCACCCCTTTCACTGTGTACATCCCCCTCCTCACAGATTATTAATTCGTCCCCACTGGAATCCACCATCTCAGATCCCTGTGTACTTTCTGGAGGCAATTGCTGGTGAATGTCTCCACGGAGGAATTGATTATAATTAATTTTGATGATCATCATCTTCTCCACATTTTCTGGAAGTAACCTTGTACGCCGATTGCTGACAAGGTGAGCGGCCGCACTAAACACTCTTTCGGAGTACACACTGGAGGGAGGGCAACTTAGGTAGAATAAAGCCAGTTTGTGCAAGGGCCTCCAAATTGCCTCTTTTTCTCCACCATTCTTTCAAAGGTGACAGAATCATATGCAGTGACAGTAGACGACATGTCAGTAATCGTTGCCAGGTCCTTCAGTCTGGACCAGATGTCAGCACTCACTCCAGACTGCCCTGCATCACCGCCAGCGGGTGGGCTCGGAATTCTTAGCCTTTTCCTCGCACCCCCAGTTGCGGGAGAATGTGAAGGAGGAGCTGTTGACGGGTCACGTTCCGCTTGACTTGACAATTTTCTCACCAGCAGGTCTTTGAACCTCTGCAGACTTGTGTCTGCCGGAAAGAGAGATACAATGTAGGTTTTAAATCTAGGATCGAGCACGGCGGCCAAAATGTAGTGCTCTGATTTCAACAGATTGAATCCTGGTTAAGCAAATTAAGGGCTCCATCCACAAGTCCCACATGCCTAGTTGAATCGCTCTGTTTTAGCTCCTCCTTCAATGTCTCCAGCTTCTTCTGCAAAAGCCTGATGAGGGGAATGACCTGACTCAGGCTGGCAGTGTCTGAACTGACTTCACGTGTGGAAAGTTCAAAGGGTTGCAGAACCTTGCACAACGTTGAAATCATTCTCCACTGCGCTTGAGTCAGGTGCATTCCCCCTCCTTTGCCTATATCGTGGGCAGATGTATAGGCTTGAATGGCCTTTTGCTGCTCCTCCATCCTCTGAAGCATATAGAGGGTTGAATTCCACCTCGTTACCACCTCTTGCTTCAGATGATGGCAGGGCAGGTTCAGGAATGTTTGGTGGTGCTCCAGTCTTCGGCATGCGGTGGCTGAAGGCAGAAAGTGGCCCGCAATTCTTCGGGCCACCGACAGCATCTCTTGCACGCCCCTGTCGTTTTTTAAATAATTCTGCACCACCAAGTTCAATGTATGTGCAAAACATGGGACGTGCTGGAATTTGCCCAGATGTAATGCACGCACAATATTGGTGGCGTTGTCCGATGTCACAAATCCCCAGGAGAGTTCAATTGGGGTAAGCCATTCTGCGATGATGTTCCTCAGTTTCCGTAAGAGGTTGTCAGCTGTGTGCCTCTTATGGAAAGCGGTGATACAAAGCGTAGCCTGCCTAGGAACGAGTTGGCAATTGCGAGATGCTGCTACTGGTGCCGCCGCTGCTGTTCTTGCTGCGGGAGGCAATACATCTACCCAGTGGGCTGTCACAGTCATATAGTCCTGAGTCTGCCCTGCTCCACTTAACCACAGACAAGTGGACATTGGGTACAACTGCATTTTTTAGGACACTGGTGACTCTTTTTCTGAGGTCTGTGTACATTTTCGGTATCGCCTGCCTAGAGAAATGGAACCTAGAGGGTATTTGGTACCGGGGACACAGTACCTCAATCAAGTCTCTAGTTGCCTCTGAATTAACGATGGATACCGGAACCACGTTTCTCACCACCCAGACCTGAGTTATCCGCTTTGCAGCAGGATGACTGCTGTGATATTTCATCTTCCTCGCAAAGGACTGTTGGACAGTCAATTGCTTACTGGAAGAAGTACAAGTGGTCTTCCGACTTCCCCTCTGGGATGACGATCGACTCCCAGCAGCAACAACAGCAGCGCCAGCAGCAGTAGGCGTTACACTCAAGGATGCATCGGAGGAATCCCAGGCAGGAGAGGACTCGTCAGACTTGCCAGTGACATGACCTGCAGGACTATTGGCTCTCCTGTCTAAGGAGGAAATTGACACTGAGGGAGTTGGTGGTGTGGTTTGCAGGAGCTTGGTTACAAGAGGAAGGGATTTAGTGGTTAGTGGACTGCTTCCGCTGTCATCCAAAGTTTTTGAACTTGTCACTGACTTATGATGAATGCGCTGCAGGTGACATATAAGGGAGGATGTTCCGAGGTGGTTAACGTCCTTATCCCTACTTATTACAGCTTGAAAAAGGCAACACACGGCTTGACACCTGTTGTCCGCATTTGTGTACAGGATGCATACCTTCATGTCCCCATTTATCCACCTCATCAGGCGTAACTCAGATTTGCGGTACAGGACTGTCATTGCCAATTTCAGACGTTGCTGTTTGGTCTCTCCATGGCCCTGAGAATTTTCACCAAGGTAATGGCGGAAATGATGGTGCTCCTGTGCAAGCAAGGTGTCACAATTATCCCGTACTTGGGCGATCTCATAAAAGCGAGATCAAGAGAGCAGTTGCTGAACAGCATATCACTTTCACTGAAAGTGTTACAGCAACACGGCTGGATTCTCAATATCCCGAAGTCGCAGTTGATTCCTACTACTCGTCTGTCTTTCTTGGGCATGATTCTGGACACAGACCAGAAGAGGGTTTATCTCCTGATAGAAAAGGCCCAGGAACTCATGACTCTTGTCAGGAACCTATTGAAACCAAAACAGGTGTCAGTGCATCACTGCACTCGAGTCCTGGGAAAGATGGTGGCATCATACGAGGCCATTCCATTCGGCAGGTTCCATGCGAGGACTTTCCAATGGGACCTACTGGACAAGTGGTCCGGGTCACATTTACAGATGCATTGGTTGATCACCCTGTCCCCCAGGGTCAGGGTATCACTCTTGTGGTGGCTGCAGAGTGCTCACCTTCTCGAGGGACGCAGATTCAGCATTCAGGGCTGGATCCTGGTGACCACAGACGCAAGCCTCCAAGGTTGGGGAGCAGTCACACAGGGAAGAAATTTCCAAGGTCTTTGGTCAAGTCAAGAGACTTGTCTTCACATCAACATCCTGGAACTAAGGGCCATATACAATGCCCTACGTCAAGCGGAGACCTTACTTTGCGACCAACCGGTTCTGATCCAGTCAGACAACGTCACCGCAGTGGCTCATGTAAACCGCCAAGGCAGCACAAGAAGCAGAGTGGCGATGGCACAAGCCACCAGAATTCTTCGCTGGGTGGAGAATCACGCAAGCGCACTGTCAGCAGTGTTCATTCCGGGAGTGGACAACTGGGAAGCAGACATCCTCAGCAGACACGACCTACATCCGGGAGAGTGGGGACTTCATCAGGAAATCTTTGCACAGATTACAAGTCGGTGGGAACTGCCACAGATAGACATGATGCCGTCCCGGCTCAACAAAAAGCTACAGAGGTATTGCGCAAGGTCAAGAGACCCTCAGGCAGTAGCTGTAGACGCCCTAGTGACACCGTGGGTGTTCCGGTCGGTCTATGTATTTCCTCCTCTTCCTCTCATACCCAAGGTGTTGAGGATAATAAGACAAAGAGGAGTGAGAACAATCCTCATTGTTCCAGATTGGCCACGGAGGACCTGGTATCCGGATCTGCAGGAAATGCTCACAGAAGATCTGTGGCCTCTCCCTCTAAGACAGGACCTGTTGCATCAGGGGCCCTGTCTGTTCCAAGACTTACCGCGGCTGCGTTTGACGGCATGGCGGTTGAATGCCGGATCCTAGCATTCCGGTTGAGGTCATCCCTACGCTGATAAAGGCTAGGAAGGATGTAACGTTAAAACATTACACCGTATATGGCGAAATTATGTTTCTTGGTGTGAGGCCAGGAATGCTCCTACGGAAGAATTCCATCTGGGCCGTTTCCTTCACTTCCTACAAACTGGAGTGAATTTGGGCCTAAAATTAGGCTCTATTAAGGTCCAGATTTCGGCCTTATCCATTTTCTTTCAAAAAGAATTGGCTTCTCTTCCAGAAGTTCAGACTTTTGTAAAAGGAGTGCTGCATATTCAGCCTCCTTTTGTGCCTCCGGTGGCACCTTGGGACCTTAACGTGGTGTTAAGTTTTCTAAAATTACACTGGTTTGAACCACTTAAAACAGTGGAGTTAAAATATCTCACATGGAAGGTGGTCATGTTATTAGCCTTGGCTTCGGCTAGGCGAGTGTCGGAATTAGCGGCTTTGTCACATAAAAGCCCATATTTGGTATTCCATGTGGATAGAGCGGAATTGCAGACCCGTCCTCAATTCCTACCAAAAGTGGTCTCATCTTTTCATATGAACCAACCTATTGTGGTGCCTGTGGCTACGCGTGACTTGGAGGATTCCGAGTTACTTGATGTGGTTAGGGCTTTGAAAATTTACGTGGCCAGGACGGCTAGAGTCAGGAAAACTGAAGCGCTGTTTGTCCTGTATGCAACCAACAAGATTGGTGCCCCTGCTTCAAAGCAGGCTATTGCTCGCCGGATTTGTAACACGATTCAGCAAGCGCATTCTATGGCTGGATTGCAGTTACTGAAATCGGTCAAGGCCCATTCCACGAGGAAAGTGGGCTCTTCTTGGGCGGCTGCCCGAGGGGTCTCGGCACTACAGCTGTGTCAAGCTGCTACTTGGTCGGGTTCACACACCTTTGCAAAATACTATAAGTTTGATACCCTGGCTGAGGAGGAACTCATGTTTGCTCAATCGGTGCTGCAGATTCATCCGCACTCTCCCGCCCGTTTTGGAGCATTGGTATAATCCCCATGGTCCTTACGGAGTCCCCAGCATCCTCTAGGACGTTAGAGAAAATAAGATTTTAAACCTACTGGTAAATCTTTTTCTCGTAGTCCGTAGAGGATGCTGGGCGCCCGTCCCAAGTGCGGACTACTTCTGCAATACTTGTATATAGTTATTGCTTCAATAAGGGTTATGTTATAGTTGCATCGGTCCTGCACTGATGCTATGTTGTTTTTTCATACTGATAACTGGGTAGTTTATCACAAGTTATACGGTGTGATTGGTGTGGCTGGTATGAATCTTGCCCTGGATTAACAAAATCCTTTCCTCATACTGTCCGTCTCCTCTGGGCACAGTTTCTCTAACTGTGGCATAGAGGGAGGAGCCAGTGCACACCCAGAACTAAAGTCTTTCTTAAAGTGCCCATGTCTCCTGTGGAGCCCGTCTATCCCCATGGTCCTTACGGAGTCCCCAGCATCCTCTACGGACTACGAGAAAAAGATTTACCGGTAGGTTTAAAATCTTATTTTCTACTTTATTCTTTTCTATCCTAGTTTATTACGACCAACTCTCATCCAAGGAGTTTGATATTCTACTACCTGCATGCAATTTAAATTGCTTAAATTGTTTATATGGTTGATTTGTCCTTCACAATCCATAATCTGCAACTTGGATGTACTTGTGTCATTGAAAATCTTATAATAAAAATGTATATACAGATACTCAACCTGTATATTGAAAAAAAAAAAAAGTTATAAGACATATGCATTCAATATTTGAAGAAACAAAATAAAATAAAGCTATCTATTGGGTTTCACTAACAAGCACATTGGAAGACTTGACTACTGTTAAAAGACATGCATTACATGGTATAGAGCCACAAACCACAATGTAGTAAAATAAAAACAAACTTACATGTGTATCAAACCTATGTGAGGCTTACATTGATAGTGCAAGATCAACACTCTATCAACTGTGCAAACTAGACTGCACATAAATGCCATAAAATTTATCTGAGATTTTAGTAAATAAGGCCCGTTGCTGTCCGGGTCACGCAGCCGTCACGGCCCGCCCCCATACGGTCCGGTCATGTCTGCGTTGTCCTGACTGTGCCCCCAAAATGGCGGCACAACGCCGCTGGCCCGACTCCTCCTGCCCAGTGACCGCCTCTGCCTGTCAATCAGGCAGAGGCGCTCACTGGGCAGAGATGCTGATCGCATCTCTGGCATGTGCCGGTGCACTGCGGCACCAGCACACACGCACTTCAGACCTGATCTCCTGTTGTGTGAATATGCACAGCAGGGATCAGGTCTGAATTAGGCCCTATATACAGCTGTCAGTAAGGCAGGGATGTGCTGCTGCCAGTGAGGCAGGGATGTGCTGCTGGTAGTGAAGCAGTGATGTGCTGCTGTCAGCGAAGCAGTGCTGTGCTGCTGTCAGCGAGACAGGGATGTGCTGCTGTCAGCGAGGCAGGGATGTGCTGCTGTCAGCGAAGCAGGGATGTGCTGCTGTCAGCGAAGCAGGGATGTGCTGCTGTCAGCGAAGCAGGGATGTGCTGCTGTCAGCGAGGCAGGGATGTGCTGCTGTCAGCGAGGCAGGGATGTGCTGCTGTCAGCGAGGCAGGGATGTGCTGCTATAAGTGAGGTAGGGATGTGCTGCTGTCATTGAAGCAGGAATGTGCTGCTGCAGTGAGGCAGAGATATGCAGCCCACTATCTCCCTATCACCCCTGCCTGAGTCACACACTTTCCCTGTCACCCCTGCCTCAGTTACCCACTATCTCCCAGTCACCGCTGCCTCAGTCAACCACTATATCTGCGATCCCTGCCTCAGTCACCCACTATACCAGTCACCCCTGCTTTAGTCACCCACTGTCACCCTATCACCCCTGCTTCAGTCACCCACTATCCCTGTCAACCCTGCCTCAGTCACCCACTATCTCCCAGTCACCCCTGCCTCAGTCAGCCACTATCCCTGTCACCCCTGCCTCAGTCTCTTACTGTCCCTGTCACCCCTGCCACAGTCATCCACTATCTCCCTATCACCCCTGCCTTAGTCATTTATTATACCTGTCACCCACTTTCTTCCCATACTTACCCAACCCCTTCCTATCACCCCTCCCTCAGTAACCCACTATCTCCCTGTCACCCACTATCTCCCAGTCACCCCGGCCTCAGTCACCCACTATCTCCCACTCATACATGCTTCAGTCACCCACTATCTCCCAGTCATCCCTGCCTCAGTCACCTACTGACACCAGTGCAGACATTTCTGCTGCGGCCTCTCCACTCTCCAGCGTGAACGTCCTGACGACTGAGGAAATCCGCTTCCTAGTTGAGGACTCCGGGAATGAACACTGCCGATATTGCTGTCAGATGACTTTCTACCCAACGGAGGATTTTTGATACTTCCAGCTTTGCCATGCAGTTTCGAGTGCCGCCTTGATGATTTGTGTACACTACCGTGGTGGCGTTGTCAGATTGTACTTGAACAGGCCTGTTCTGTACTAGAGGCAGGGCCAGTGTCAATTAATTGAACACTGCCTGCAATTCCAGAATGTATATCAGGAGGAGAGATTCCTCCCTGGTCCACCGACCCTGGAGAAAGTGTTGCTCCAACACCATGGCCCAGCCCAAAAGACTGGCATCCATTGTCAGGAGGACACAGTTGGAGATCCAGAAGGGATGGCCCCTGCTCAACTGTTGGTCCTGTAGCCACCAGCTCAGTGTCAGACGAACCTCCGGAGTCAAGGAGATCATTTGAGACATCATCCGATGAGGCAGGCCGTCCCACTTGGAGAGGATTAACCTCTGCAGAGGGCGGTAATGAAATTGAGCGTACTCTACCATATCGAAAGCCGACACCATGAGGTCTAGTACTTGCATCGCCGTGTGTATCAACACTCTTGGGCGAGAGAGGACGATACTGTCCTGAATTTTCAGGACTTTCTCTGGAGACAGAAACAATTGTTGGCTGTGTGTGTCCAGCAGTGCCCCTAGGTGCACAATGTTCCGAGCAGGGACCAGCGAGGACTTTTTTCAGTTGATGAGCCACCCGTGGACTTTTAGGAATTGGACCGCCAGTTCCAGATAACTGTGGAGAACCTCTTGGGAGTTCACCAGGATCAGCAAGTCGTCCAGATTTGGCAGGATCCTGATTCTCTGATGGTGAAGGGTCGTCATCACGGCCATGACCTTGGTGAATATCCGAGGTGCCGTGGCCAAACCAGAAGGCAGGACTTGAAATCCAAAAACAAACCAGGCACAACACTGCTTAGCTTCCATCATCAGATGAGATTGGACCAGTGGCGTAACTACTGCCCCCGCAGTCCTCGCGGTGGCTTGGGGGCGAGGGGCTGCGGGGGCGCCACTGATTTACAGCAGACTGACATGCGGACGAGCGTCCGCATGTCAGTCTGCAGTCTCCTTCCCTCCGCCGCTTTTTGGAGGGACACGGAGGGCACACAGCGCGCCTCCCTGTGTCCCTCCTGCTGCATCATCTCCGGCGGCCGCGGGTCTAATAGGGGGAAGTGCCGTCCGTGAGCTCTAATTGGCTCACGAACCGGCACTTCCCCCTATTAGACCCGCGGCCGCCGGAGATGATGCAGCAGGAGGGACACAGGAGAGACGAGCTGTGCCCTCCGTGTCCCTCCAAAAAGCGACGGCGGGGGGGGGGGGGTAAATATCTGGCACTGGGGGCATATATGGCACGGGGGGGCGGAGGAATATCTGGCACTGGGGCATTTCTGGCACTGGGGGGAATATCTGGCACTGGGGGCATATCTGGCACTGGGGGGGATATCTGGCACTGGGGCATATATGGCACTGGGGGGGAATATCTGGCACTGGGGGCATATATGGCACTGGGGGGGGTATCTGGCACTGGGGGCATATATGGCACGGGGGGCATATATGGCACTGGGGGGAATATCTGGCACTGGGGGCATATATGGCACTGGGGGGGAATATCTGGCACTGGGGGCATATGTGTACCTGGCACATGGGGGGGACGACTATATTTGGCACTGGGGCATGTAAGTACCTGGCACCGTGGGGGAATATCTGGCACTGGGGACATATGTGGCACTGGGAGCACAGCCCTAGCAACAAGGACTACCTCCTAGCAACGAGCATGACACCCAGTGCATGAAACATCTGGCAACGAGCATGACACCCAGTGCATGAAACACCTGGCAACGAGCATGACACCCAGTGCATGAAACCCCTGGCAACGAGCATGACACCCTGAGCATGAAAACCCCTGGCACCGTGCATGGAACCAAGAGCATGAAACCCCTGGCAACGAGCATGACACCCAGTGCATGAAACCCCTGACAACGAGCAGGTAATTGAAAAGTAATTAGAAGCCTTACTGTAGGACTTAATGTGTAATGGGCATTACGGTGTGTGGCATAATGTATCACGGACATTGCGGTGTGTGTCATAATGTGTCGCAGGCATTACGGTGTATGGTATACTATATCGCGGGCATTGTGATATGTGGTATAATGTCTCAGGGTCATTGCAGTGTGTGGCATAATGTATCACGGACATTGCGGTGTGTGTCATAATGTGTCAGGCATTACGGTGTGTGGTATACTATATCACGGGCATTGTGGTATGTGGTATAATGTCTCAGGGTCATTGCAGTGTGGCATAATACATAACGGGCATTGCGATGTGTGGCATAGGGTATAACAGGCAGGGCATTGCGGTATGTGTCACAGGCATTACGGTGTATGGTATACTATATCACGGGCATTGTGGTATAATGTCTCAAGGTCATTGCAGTGTGTGGCATAATGTGTCACAGGCATTGTATGTGCTATAATGTATCGGGCATTGCAGTGTGTGGCATAATGTATCACGGACATTGCGGTGTGTGTCATAATGTGTCACAGACATTGTATGTGCTATAATGTATCAGGGGCATTGCAGTGTGTAGCATAATGTATAACGGGCATTGCGATTCCTGTCATAATGTGTCACAGGCATTACGGTGTGTGGCATAATGTGTCACAGACATTACGGTGTGTGGCATAATGTGTCGGGGGCATTACAGTGTGTGCATATTGTGTCGTGCATTATTGTGTGCGGCATAATGTCTAAGGGCCATTGCAGTATGTGGCATAATGTATACTGGGCATTACTATAAGGAGGAAAAATGACAAATAATGTAAGGCGCATGAATCAGGATTATTTTTCTTTCCTGTGGTGGCCAACGTATGGGCGTGCAGGTTGCAAAACTGGGGTATAAGGTAGTCTTTTCCTGCAATGCCACGCCCCTTTATGCGAAACCACGCCCACTCCAACAAAACCACGCCCCTTTTTTGACGCGCGCGCATATTTATCCCTTTCTTGCTCCCAATTATGGAGCATGAAGGGGGGGGGGGGGGGGCGCCGAAGAATTTTTTGGCTTGGGGGAGAAAAATTTCTAGTTACGCCACTGGATTGGACATATCCAGTGTGATGCGGCTGTAGATGATTTTTGCTGTTTCTAACTTCTACATCAATGAATAAGTTTCAAAATAGAATGCATCAAGAGAACGGTGTTGGTAGTATAAAACTACCTACAGCACCTGGTATTCCCAGGTGGTCTCACATCCAAGAACAAACCAGGCCTAAGATCAGGTGATATTGGGCATATACAGTGTGGTGTGGCGGTAGATGAGCTTAGTGGTTTCTGTTAGAGTTCTTCTACTCCTAACTACTCGTACATAAATGAATAAGCGGACGATTTATTAAACCTGGTGAAATGATAATTTGCATGGTGATAAAGTACCAGCCAATCAGCTCCTAATTGCCATGTCACAGGCTGGGTTTGAAAAATGACAGTTAGGAGCTGACTGGCTGGTACTTTATCACCTTGCACTTTATCAGTTCACCAGGCTTAATAGATCTGCCCCAATGTTTCAAAATGGAATGCATCAAGAGAACGGTGTTGGTATTGTAAAAATACACACAGCTCCTGGTATTTCCTGGTGGTCTCCCATCCAAGTACTAAAACCAGGACCAATACTGCTCAGCTTCCATGATCAGGAGAGATTGGGCAAATCCAGTGTGCTGTGGCCAGGGCCGGCGCTACCACTAGGCAGCTTTAGGCAGCTGCCTATGAGCGCCGGCCACTGGAGGGCGGTACCGCACGCTGCTGATGAGTGCTCCTATATTACTGTCTTAGCTCAGCTCCTCCTCTTCCTTAAGAGATGAGGAGCGGAGCAGGGATGCCATAGCCGCCCCCCCCCCCCTGTTATCAGCCGGCACACACAGCAGCACTGACAATGTAAGTGTATACTACCTGGCAGCCGCCTCTTCTTATGTACACTCCTCTCTGCAGTCCTCGCCCCCCTCCCGAACATGAATGGAAAATAACGCAGTAACTGATAGGAGGGGGGGTCGAAGGCAGGGTTGATTGGAGCGTTCGCCCCCTCTACCTCCTCCCTAGCAAAGTCCGTCCTTGATCCTCTTTCTATTCAGTGATTTCAGTCCAGCACTAAGCAGCATGCGAGGATGCCACTGTACAGACCTCCTCCCCTGTGATCTACGGAGATCAGCGGCAGCCCCTCTCTGCATGATTTATTAGGCTGTGCTGTGAGTGTGAACGGAGGTCGTAGACTCGTAGGTGGTGGGGGAGAAATGCAGTGCAAACAGTGTCTAGAAAGTTATACTGTGTGCAGCCAGCTCCCAGCATGGTACTGGGCTAAGCATAAGGAGGCACAAGCCAGACTAAGCCAGGGGTGAGGGGTGCTGAACATTCAGCTTGTGGAGCTGAACAGGCTGAGCTGCAGTTTACAGAGGGACATGTAGTAATGGCTAGCAGCAACAGCAGATGTGGTCCTGTTCCCTCTCTCTCCCTCCCTGGCCACATTACACTCACTGTAGTCTGCACATGCAGCAGTATGTACTCCCTGCCCTGCTTCACGTAGGTAAGTGGCTGCCGCTGCAAATATGGACACCCAGCCAGGGCAGGTACGTGGCTAGCGGCACCTTCCTGTGACTACTTTGAGCAGAGACTGGTGTTCTTGGTCCTGGGCATTGTGCATGGGCAACTCCTGCATGTGTCGGTACATGGGGGGGGGGCTAACACTAAAATGCGGGGGGGGGGGGGGGCTAACACTAAAATGCAATCATAACTTTGCAAACTGCAGTTTTTGAAGGTTTGACTGCATTTTCCAAATACTCAAAGCTCTGGAAAGGTGACTGATAGGCACAGCCAAGGATGTGATGCTGACATGACGGAGAGGGCCCTCCTGTCTTTAGGGCCCTATGGCCTCCCAAAGGCTTAATCCAGCCCTGGGCTAGCGGTTCTTGCACACCCTGGGTACACCTGCAGCATTACAGCAGCAACCTGTCCTAGAGTTTCCACTAAGAGTCAGCACACTGGGCGTGATGGGGATGTAGCTGGGATCCCAGCATTAAGCATCCTGGCAGACCGAATGCCATCTCCGGAATCCTGACAGCAGTAAAAATGCCAACGGCAGTATCAGTAACAGCTGGGTTCCCGAACGAAAGTTTGGTTAGAGTTAGGCTGCAGGGGGTGGGGAAGGTTAGGGTTAGGCTGCAGGGGGTGGGGGGATTAAGGTTAGGCTGCGGGAGGGGGAGGTGAGGGTTAGGCTACAGGGGGTGGGGAAGGTTAGGGTTAGGCTGCAGGGTGGTTAGGGTTAAACTGCAGGAGGGGGAGGTGATTGTTAGGCTGTGGGAAGGGAGAGATAGGGTTAGGCTGCTGGAGGAGAGATTAGGGTCAGGTTTAGGCTGCAGGGAGAGAAAGTTATGGGGAGGAGTAGGGTTCTCTTACCTAAACTCCCCTGTCAGGTTTTAGCCAGTCGGAATGCTGGGATCGGTATTCTGACCGCCGGCATCCTTACAGCCAGTATACCATACCCATCCTGCGGGATGTACTAATGGGAAAATGTGGTAAAAACCTAGTTTTGGGGTTTTTACCCACATTTCCCGTATGTGCTAAGACCCGCATGCTGGGTTTCCGAAAGGGGGGAGGGGGCAGGGGCGGTATTGTGTAGCTTTGCCTAGGGCGCCTAGAAACCTTGCACCGGCCCTGGCTGTGGCTGTAGATGAGCTCGTGGTTTCTGTTAGAGCTCTTCTACTTCTAACTTCTGGTACATAAAAGAATATGTGTAAAAATTAAATGTACAGTACCAAGAAAAGGGTGTTGGTAGTTTAAAAACACCTAAAGAATCTGATAATACATGGATGGGAGACTGCTTGGTAGTAACAAAGTCCAATACTGCTTTGCTTCAAAGATCAAATGAGATTGGGCATATCCAGTGTGGTGTGGCTTTAGATAAGCTTTGTGGTTTCTGTTAGAGCTCTTCTACTTCTAACTACTGGTACATTAATGAGTATGTATAAGGTTGTAGTTTATCCAATATCCCTTTACTACCTTACCTCCCCCCCCCTCCCCTCCCCTCCCTTCCCCTCCTTATAGCTTCCTTTGTTCTCTCCTCCTCGTGTGTGCGTTATTTGTTTTCTCATACGTCCTAGAGGATGCTGGGATCACATTAAGAACCATGGGGTATAGACGGGATCCGCAGGAGACATGGGCACTTTAAGACTTTCAAAGGGTGTGAACTGTCTCCTCCCTCTATGCCCCTCCTCCAGACTCCAGTTTTAGAATTGTGCCCAGTGAGACTGGATGCACTACAGGGGAGCTCTACTGAGTTTCTCTGAAAATACTTATGTTAGTTTTTCTTATTTTCAGGGAGGCTGCTGGCAACAGTCTCCCTGCTTCGTGGAACTTAGGGGAGAGAAGTATGACCAACTTCTAGTGAGTTCAATGGCTCTGCTTCTGGCTGACAGGACACCA
The DNA here is from genome assembly GCF_028390025.1 of Pseudophryne corroboree. NCBI lineage: Eukaryota > Metazoa > Chordata > Amphibia > Anura > Myobatrachidae > Pseudophryne > Pseudophryne corroboree. Next base: position 193,968 of record NW_026970164.1, read on the forward strand.
TTAGCTCCTGAGGGTGCTGATCGCTGGGTACGCCTAGATGCCCACTCCCGTAGCCTGCCATCACCCCCTTACAGAGCCAGAAGTCAGAAGACAGGCGAGTAGCAGAAGAACAGAAGACTTCTTCTCCAGTGACGGCATTCTGAGGTACCACGCAGCGAGCGGAATGCTGTGCGCCATGCTTCCACACAAACACAGGCACTGCAGGGTGCAGGGCATGTGGGTGGGTGGGGGGGGGGCACCCTGGGCAGCATAAATTCCTCACAAAAGGCTGGCAAAAGTGGACATTAGTGCCTGGGCACTGTCCTTACCCCGCCAGCGTAATTAATTATTTGTTTCTGAGCGGGACAGAAGCGTGCCATTACAGCGGCGGGGCTTCTTCCTCACCTCACCAGCACATCTATAGAGCGTTACAAGTCTATCACTATAGAGTTTATTATTTCCCAGACTGTGTACTTTTGGCGCTGGGTTGTGAGCTAAAAAATCCTCTCTGTCCCTCTGACAGATTTACTGTAGGTCTATCCCCCATAAGCCGATGTGTCTGTGGGTACTTGGTACATGTGTGTCAACATGTCGGTGGCTGAATGTTTTTCCCAAGAGGAAACTATATTAGGAATGCAGACATATGATGGTGGCCCTGTTGGCACCACCAATAACTGACTGGGTGAAAGTTTCAATAATATCAGAGTGAGGTTGGATAAATCTGTGTCCCAGACACAGACGTAGAGAATAGATGTGATGTTCATGGCTATGCTTCTTTTCCCTCAGGCCCGCAAAAATGTTACTACACACTGATACTGACTCGGATACTGATTCCTATGTCGACCATAATATTTCCTGATTAGATCCTATATTGGCAAGGAGCATTCAGTACATGATTGTGGATATTAAGGACATATTAACATCACTGAGGACCCTGCTGTTCCTGACAAAGGGGTCTATATGTATGTATATATAGATATATAATGAAAGCTGATGTAACGTTCCTCCATCTCTGTTTGAGAAAGTCTGGGCCAGCTCGACAAGATGGTTTCAAATCTCCAAAAGGTTTCCGATTGTTTATTCATTTCCTGCTGCGGACAGAATAAAGTGGGAGTCACCCCCTGTTCTGCACGGGGCCCTGTCACAAATCCAGCGGATCGTATGCAGGAAGCTACATTATTTCTAGTTATGTAACCACGGGTACATTACTTAGACCTGCCATTACATGCGCATGGGTGAGTAGTAGTATTCAAGAATTGGTCGAATACCTTGTCTTCCGATATAGATATCTTGGAGAGATGGGATACTCCTTACGTTGGATCATATCAAGGACACTGCAGCATACTTACGACTGCAAGGGATATAGGACTCTTGAGTTCACGGGCCAATTTCATGGCAGTCTCGGATAGGAGGGCATTGTGGATTCACCAAGGGAATGCTGATGCTGACTCCAAGAAGAAAGGGAGTCTCTTCCCTATGAAGGTGAAGCCTTGTTTGGCAACGGCCTAGTTAATTTGATCTCGGCAGCTCCCGCGGGTAAGTCAACCTTCTTGCCCTATGTTCCCTCTCAACGGATGAAGACGCATCATTGTCTAACGCAGTCATTTTGTCCCAATAGATATGCAAGAAGTTAAGATTCCCCTTTCTTTGCAGGTAGAGGAAGGAGAAGAGGGAAGAGGTCTGTAGCCTCTTCAAGATCGCAGGAGCAGAGATCGTCCTCTGCTTCTGCCAAATCCACTGCATGACGCTGGGGCTCTCTTGCAGGAGCCCACACCAGTGGGGGCACGTCTAAAACACTTCAGTCAGTTCTGGATTAATTTGGACCTGGACTCGTGGGTTTTACAAATAGTGTCACAAGGGTACAAACTGGGGTTTCAAGACGTTCCCCCTCACCGATTGTTCAAATCGGCCTTAGTCAGCAGGGAGAAGGTTTTTATTCAAGCCTCTTTGTGCTCCCGAAGCCGGACGGCTCAGTCAGACCAATCTTAAATCTGAAATCCCTCAATTTCTACCTAAAGAAATTCAATTTCAAGATGGAATCTCTCAGGGTAGGGATCTCCAGTCCGGAGGAAGGAGATTTCATGGTTTTGGTAGACATAAGGATGCCTAATTACATGTTCCCGTTTAGCCACTGCATCAAGCTACCTGAGGTTTGCAATTCAGGATTGTCATTACCAATTTCAGACGTTGCCGTTTGGTCTGTCCACGGCTCCGAGGATTTTCACCAGGGTGATGGTGGAAATGATGGTTCTCCTTCGCAAGCAAGGAGTCACAATTATGCCGTACTTGGATGATCTCCTGATAAAGGCGAGATCCAGGGACCAGTTGGTGCAAAACATCTACTCTCCCTGACAGTTCTTCAACAACATGGTGTTATGCACACCAGTGCCTGCAGGAAAGTACTGGTGTCAGAACTGTTATGCACTCCAGTGTCTGCAGGAATGTACTGGTGTTTGAACTGTTATGCAAAACAAATGGACTCACAGACAAACTGGGGAATATGACATAACGTACACAGAAGGTGATAGGGTAACAAAACACACACAAAGTGAACAGAGAAGCCCAGAGGCTAAGGAACTGGGTATCTCCCTTGTATTAGAACTGCTCAGATGGAAAAAAGCAAGATATTGTGTTTTAATACGTAGAGAACCCGAAATGCTGTTGCTAAGGGCAACAGCAAAACCCTAAAGGGTTACCAACGGGTGTGGCAGTAAACTCCTTGGTCAGAGATGGAAAGATAGACACAAGGAGAATCTCCACAATCCTAATTCTCACTTGCAGTGTACAGGTTTTAGCTTACTGCCACTAAACTGACCCCTGACACCTAGCACAGTGAGACAGGATTAGACAGGCAAGTCTTAGAATACAGCCGCAAACTTGCTAAGTTCACAGAGTAGTAACAGAACCCCAGCAAGCTAAACGACTGACTCCAGTCTTACTGCTAGGTCTGGATTGGCAGAGTGTAATACCAAATCCCCAGGCCTATTTGCAGTAAGCAACAAACAAATACAAAGCTACACAGTACTGGCTAACTTTCATGAACTGACTAACCAACAAAGATTCAGCAGCATCTGCTCACCCTGAAAAGAGGCCCTATAAAGCAGGTGCTGTCCACGCCCCACTCAGACCTCACAGACTGTGAGCACAAAAACCAGCACCGGATCCCCTGCCGTGCACAGAGCCTATAACCACTGCACAGCAAAAGACCCGAACCGGAGTATCAGCTGCGCTCAGGTTACTCCACTAGCACTTGTCTCCCGGTTGCCATGACGACGTGGCAGCACAGGGCAGGAGACCCTAACAGTACCCCCCCTCTGACGAGGGGTCAAAGAACCCCTACCACCGGGTTTATCGGGGAACTGCGAGAAGAAAGAGCGTATCAGTCTGGGGGCATGAAGATCACAACTGCGCGCCCACGACCGCTCCTCCGGGCCATACCCCTTCCAGTGCACCAAAAATGACAGCCGACCCCGAACCACCTTGGAGTCAAGAATCCTTTCAACAACAAACTCCCTCTGGCCACGTATCAGAAGAGGGGAAGGTCTTCCACTGGAAGAAGGATTACTAATCGCCCGTTTTAAAAGGGAACAATGAAATGTTTTATTGATATCCAAAGAACGGGGCAGATCTAACTGAAATGCCACCGGATTGATAACCCTGGTGATCTTATAAGGGCCGATGAACCGGGGCCCTAACTTATGAGATGGCTGTCTCAACTTCAAATTCTTGGTAGACAACCAGACGAAGTCTCCTAATTTGAAGCTGCAGGGTCTTTTCCGCTTATCAAAAACCCTTTTGGTCACTAATGACACAGACACAAGGGCTTTCTTCACTTTCCGCCAAATACCTCTAAGGACCGAAACCACAGAGGAACCACCAGGCGTGGAGTCCAGGGGGTCAAAAGAATTGGCCTTAGGATGATGCCCATACACACAAAGGAAGGGAGAGATCCCTGTAGCAGAGTGAGCCGCGTTGTTATAGGCAAACTCCGCCATGGACAGATGAGCAACCCAGTCAGTCTGACACTTGGAGACATAACACCTGAGGAACTGCTCCAAGGTCTGGTTCACCCTTTCAGTCTGCCCATTAGACTGCGGATGGTAGCCTGACGACAAGCTGACAGAAATCTGGAGATCGGAACAAAATGCCCTCCAGAATTTGGCCACAAACTGGGATCCGCGGTCAGAGACCACATCAAGTGGCAACCCGTGGAGACGCACAACATGCAGCATAAATAATTCAGACAGGCGTCTGGCTGATGGCAGCCCAACCAGTGGAACGAAGTGCGCCATCTTCGAAAACCTGTCAACGACAACCCAGATGGCTGTCATCCCCGAGGATTTGGGCAAGTCCACCACAAAATCCATTGAAATGTGGGTCCATGGCTTAGATGGGATAGAGAGTGGATGTAATGGGCCAACAGGAACCCCTCTAGGAGTCTTATTTCGGGCACAGATGTCACATGCCCGAACCCACTGATCCACATCCTTAGCCACCGAGGGCCACCACACCGCCCTAGATAGCACCTCCCGAGTTCTGGCAATACCCGGGTGACCTGCCGACTTCTTGGCATGGAATTCCAGGAACACTCGCTGTCTTAACCTAGGAGGCACAAACAAAAGACCTACCGGAAGGTCTGGAGGAGCCTGCTCCTGTGCTCTAAGGACTAATGATAAGAGGTCCTGGGTAATGCCCACTTTAATACATGATGGGGAAACAATGGGCAACGGCTCCTCGGTGGTCTCCTGGATTGGAGCAAAACTCCGCGAGAGCGCATCAGCCTTGATGTTTTTTGACCCAGGGCGATATGTTATCAAAAAATTAAAGCGAGCAAAAAACAAAGCCCATCGTGCCTGCCTGGCATTGAGACGCTTCGCTGACTCTAAATATGCCAGATTCTTATGGTCAGTGAGAATTGAGACCACAAACTTAGCCCCCTCAAGCCAGTGTCTCCACTCCTCGAGTGCATCCTTAATAGCCAACAATTCCCGGTTACCCACGTCATAATTCATCTCGGCAGGCGAAAATTTACGGGAAAAGTAAGCACAGGGATGAAGGCGATTATCAGACACTCCCATCTGAGAAAGCACTGCCCCAATACCCATCTCAGAGGCATCCACCTCCACCACAAAAGGACGCTCTGGATCTGGGTGTCGCAGCACCTTGGCCGAAACAAATGCCCTTTTGAGACGGGCAAAAGCCGCTTTAGCCTCACAAGACCAGTGAGCAACATCCGCCCCTTTCTTAGTGAGTGCCACCAAGGGCGCCACTATAGACGAAAATCCAGCGATAAATCGTCTATAAAAATTTGCAAAGCCCAGGAAACGCTGAAGCGCCTTCAAACTAGTGGGCTGCACCCAATCCAGGACTGCCTGTACCTTGGAACCCTCCATTTGGAAACCTTCTGGGGAGATAATATATCCTAGAAATGCGATTTGCTGAACTTCAAATTCGCACTTCTCCAGCTTCGCCCCAAGCCGGTGGTCTCTGAGTTTCTGGAGGACTAAGCGTACATGCTTCCGATGTTCCTCCAGGGAATGGGAGAAGATTAGGATGTCATCTAAGTATACAACTAAGAATCTATCCAAATATTCCCTGAGCACATCATTCATGAAATCCTGGAAGACTGCCGGGGCATTACAGAGCCCAAAAGGCATCACCAAATATTCATAATGCCCTGAGTGGGTATTAAAGGCAGTCTTCCATTCATCCCCCTCTCTTATTCGGATTAGATTGTACGCACCGCGTAGGTCAATCTTAGAAAAAATGGTGGCAGTACGAAGCTGGTCAAACAAGACCGAAATGAGAGGCAGTGGGTATGAGTTTTTAATCGTGATACGGTTCAATTCCCTGAAGTCGATGCAGGGTCGCAACGAACCGTCCTTTTTACCCACGAAGAAGAACCCCGACCCAACTGGAGGCTGTGAAGGTCTGATAAATCCCTTAGCCAAGTTCTCCTGAATGTACTCTGCCATAGCCTGAGTCTCAGGACGTGACAGGGAGTACAACCTGCTCTTGGGAAGCTTAGCATTTGGCAACAAATCAATGGCACAGTCATAGGGGCGATGGGGAGGTAGTACCTCTGCAACTTTTTTGGAGAACACGTCCGCAAAATCTGCATAACACCCTGGCAATCCTGGCAAACTTAGCTGCGAGAGCCTGACTGGAAGGCTCAAGCAACTCCTGAAACAATCAGTACCCCAACTAAGAATCTCCCCAGAAACCCAGTCAAATTGAGGATTGTGGGCCCTTAACCAGGGTAACCCCAACACCAATGGGGCAAAAGTACAGACAGTCACATAAAAGGACAATTTTTCAGAGTGTGTGGCTCCAATAAACAAAGAAATCTGGCTAGTGCAAGAGGTAATTTTACCTTGGGATAATGGTTCCCCGTTTAACCCACAAATCTCAATTTCCGATGCCAAGGGTACTAAGGGAACAGAGTGTTTCAGGGCGAATTGGCGGTCCATAAAAACCCCGTCGGCCCCACTGTCCACAAAGGCCTCAGTCTTGACAGTTTGACCGAGGATCTTCAAGGTCACCGGAATGATAAAAGTCTTCTTGGGAAATTCTGACTTCTGGCCTGACAGGATATTTCCCATCACCCTCAGGCCCTGAAGTTTTCCGGCTTTTCTGGGCATGATACTACCACATGACCTTTATTCCCACAGTACAAACACAACCCCTGCTGTCTCCTCCGCATCTTCTCACGCGAGGAGAGGCGGGTAGCCCCAATCTGCATAGGCTCCTCAGAAAATTCCTCAGAGTCTGAGGTTCCCTTGGGAAGGAAGGAAATCTCAGTCTCCCTTTCAAGCCTACGCTCTCTCAGCCGTCTATCCACAAGGATGGATAACTGCATGAGCTGATCCAAGCTATCAGGCAAGGGATATTGTACCAGTTGGTCCTTTATCTGGTTTGAAAGACCTCTTCGGTACTGGTGTCTCAGGGCTGGGTCATTCCACTGGGTATCATGGGCCAACCTCCGAAACTCCGTACAGTAAACCTCAACTGGCCTTCGCCCTTGCTTAAGGATCGAAATCTGAGCCTCGGCTGAGGCCGTCTTGTCAGGGTCATCATACAACATGCCCAGTGCCGTAAAAAAAGCATCAACACTTTTAAGCGACGGACAGTCAGGCTGCAACCCATATGCCCAGACCTGTGGGTCTCCTTGTAGCAAGGAAATCACTATGCCCACCCGCTGAATCTCCGACCCAGAAGACTGAGGCCTAAGCCGGAAGTATAGCTTGCAGCTCTCCTTGAAACAAAAGAACTGCGAGCGATCTCCAGAAAAACGATCCGGGAGATTTACTTTCGGCTCCTTAACCCCTGCAGGTGCTGCTGCTGCGGGAGCTCCGCCAGCAGCCTGGGAGGTGTGCATTTTAATGGACAAATCATTAAATTGTCGAGTCAGGACCTGCACCTGATCGACCACCTGTTGCAACGTATTTTGAGGGGTATGCTCCATATTCCCACAAAATTTCAACAGGAGTATTAGGCTGCTGAATATGTTATGCACACCAGTGCCTGCAGGAAAGTACTGGTGTCAGAACTGTTATGCACTCCAGTGTCTGCAGGAATGTACTGGTGTTTGAACTGTTATGCAAAACAAATGGACTCACAGACAAACTGGGGAATATGACATAACGTACACAGAAGGTGATAGGGTAACAAAACACACACAAAGTGAACAGAGAAGCCCAGAGGCTAAGGAACTGGGTATCTCCCTTGTATTAGAACTGCTCAGATGGAAAAAAGCAAGATGTTGTGTTTTAATACGTAGAGAACCCGAAATGCTGTTGCTAAGGGCAACAGCAAAACCCTAAAGGGTTACCAACGGGTGTGGCAGTAAACTCCTTGGTCAGAGATGGAAAGATAGACACAAGGAGAATCTCCACAATCCTAATTCTCACTTGCAGTGTACAGGTTTTAGCTTACTGCCACTAAACTGACCCCTGACACCTAGCACAGTGAGACAGGATTAGACAGGCAAGTCTTAGAATACAGCCGCAAACTTGCTAAGTTCACAGAGTAGTAACAGAACCCCAGCAAGCTAAACGACTGACTCCAGTCTTACTGCTAGGTCTGGATTGGCAGAGTGTAATACCAAATCCCCAGGCCTATTTGCAGTAAGCAACAAACAAATACAAAGCTACACAGTACTGGCTAACTTTCATGAACTGACTAACCAACAAAGATTCAGCAGCATCTGCTCACCCTGAAAAGAGGCCCTATAAAGCAGGTGCTGTCCACGCCCCACTCAGACCTCACAGACTGTGAGCACAAAAACCAGCACCGGATCCCCTGCCGTGCACAGAGCCTATAACCACTGCACAGCAAAAGACCCGAACCGGAGTATCAGCTGCGCTCAGGTTACTCCACTAGCACTTGTCTCCCGGTTGCCATGACGACGTGGCAGCACAGGGCAGGAGACCCTAACACATGGTTGGCTCCTAAACTTGCCAAAATCGCAGTTGGTCCCAATGACGCGGTTGTTGTTTCTGGGAGTCATACTGGACACAGAAGAGGCTTTCTTCCAGTGGAAAGGCTATGGAGTTCCAGAGTCTGGTCAAACAAATTCTGAAACCAGCAAGAGTGTTAATCCATCAATGCATTCTGTTGCTGGGGAAGATGGTTGCGGCCTACGAGGCCATTCAGTTTGGCAGGTTCCATGCCAGAGTGTTCCAGTGGGACCTGTTGGACAAGTGGTCCGGATCCCACCTACACATGCACCGGAGGATAATCCTGTCTTCCAAGACCAGAATCTTACTCCATTGGTGGCTGCACAGTTCTCACCTCCTAGAGGGGCGATGGTTCGGGATCCAGGACTGGATCCTAGGGACCATGGATGCAACCCTCCGAGGCTGGGGAGCAGTCACACAGGGGGAAAACATCCAAGGAAGATGGTCAAGTCAGGAAAGTTTTCTCCACATAAATGTTCTGGAGTTAAGGGCCATTTAATTACTGCAGACACAGTACGCACTGGGACGGGTGCCCAGCATCCTCTACGGACTAAGAGAAAAGGATTTACCGGTAGGTATTAAAATCCTATTTTCTCTAACGTCCTAGAGGATGCTGGGGACTCCGTAAGGACCATGGGGATAGATAGGCTCCGCAGGAGACATGGGTACTTTAAGAAAGACTTTAGTTCTGGGTGTGCACTGGCTCCTCCCTCTATGCCCCTCCTCCAGACCTCAGTTTGATACTGTGCCCAGTGGAGACTGGGTGCTTTTCAGGAGCTCTCCTGAGCTTTCTGACAGAAAGTATTTTGTTAGGTTTTTAATTTTCAGGGAGCACTGCTGGCAACAGACTCCCTCATCGAGGGACTGAGGGGAGAGAAGCAGCCCTACTCTCTGAGTTGCAAGGTCCAGCTTCTTAGGCTACTGGACACCATTAGCTCCAGAGGGATTGGTACGCAGGATCTCACCCTCGCCGTCCGTCCCAGAGCCGCGCCTCCGTCCCCCTTGCAGAGCCGGAAGATAGAAGCCGGGTGAGTATGAGAAGAAAAGAAGACTTCAGAGGCGGCAGAAGACTTCATGATCTTCACTGAAGTAACGCACAGCACTGCAGCTGTGCGCCATTGCTCCCATACACCTCACACACTCCGGTCACTGTAAGGGTGCAGGGCGCAGGGGGGGGGGCACCCTGGGCAGCAATATAAACCTCTTTTTGGCAAAAATATAACATATATACAGCGGGGCACTGTATATATGTATGAGCCCCCGCCAATTTTACAGTTTAAGCGGGACAGAAGCCTGCCGCCGAGGGTGCGGGGCTTCTCCCTCAGCACTCACCAGCGCCATTTTTTCTTCACAGCACCGCTGAGAGGAAGCTCCCCGGACTCTCCCCTGCTTATACCACGGTAGACAAGGGAGTTGAAAAGAGGGGGGGGGGCACATAATTTGGCGCAAATTACATACAGCAGTACTACTGGGCAAACATTAAGTTACTGTGTATTCCTGGGTTATATAGCGCTGGGGTGTGTGCTGGCATACTCTCTCTCTGTCTCTCCAAAGGGCCTTGTGGGGAAACTGTCTTCAGAAAAAGCATTCCCTGTGTGTGTGGTGTGTCGGTACACGTGTGTCGACATGTCTGAGGAAGAAGGCTATATTAGAGAGGAGCAGGAGCAAATGAATGTGGTGTCTCCGCTGACAGCTGATTGGATGGATATGTGGAATGTTTTAAATGCTAGTGTAAACTCATTGCACAAAAGATTAGACAAGGCTGAAGCTTTGGGACAGTCAGGGTCTCAACCCATGCCTGATCCTATGTTGCAGGGACTGTCAGGGTCTCATAAGCGCCCACTATCCCAGATTGTTGACACAGATACAGACACGGATTCTGACTCCAGTGTCGATTACGATGATGCAAAGTTACAGCCAAAATTGGCAAAATCCATTCGATATATGATTATGGCAATAAAAGATGTTTTGCACATCAGAGAGGAACCCCCTGTCCCTGACAAGAGGGTACATATGTACAAGGTGAAAAAGCCTGAGGTAACCTTTGAGGGGGTCACACGAGCTGAACGAGTTATGTGAAAAAGCTTGGGAATCTCCAGATAAAAGACTGCAGATTTCCAAAAGGATTCTTATGGCGTATCCTTTCCCATCAATGGATAGGTTACGATGGGAATCCTCCCCTAGGGTGGACAAAGCATTAACACGCTTATCCAAGAAGGTAGCCCTCCCGTCCCAGTATACGGCTACCCTCAAAGAGTCTGCTGACCGCAAACAGGAGATTTCCCTGAAGTCCATTTATACACATTCAGGTACCTTACTCAGACCGGCAATTGCGTCGGCCTGGGTGTGTAGTGCTGTAGCGGCATGGACGGATACCTTATCTGAGGGGATGGATACCCTAGATAAGGATACTATTTTATTGACCCTGGGGCATATAAGAGATGCTGTCCTATATATGTGTGTATGCAAACTACAGGTGGTGCTGCAGGGCTCACACCCTTTTACTTGTCTTGTAGAGCAACTCTGGAGCTGTTTCTGGGTCCAGCTGCTGCAAGAAATCAGCTTGAATGCTTCAGGGGCTGGGGCATGGCCAACATGAGCCCACACTGATGGGGGGTGGGGGTGTATAAAGCGATTTAGGGGTCATCCAAGCGCAACCCCACAAAGGCCGCCATGCCCTGCGTGACCCTTTTCTCTTTTCATATGCAGACGAGGGTTGCAGCCAACTATGCCCACTGCTTGGATGACATCACTATATGCAAATCCATCTGCTGCAGGCCTTCCCCCAGGAATGCTTGCAGTAGTTGTTGCATTTGGTTTGTTGTTTGGGGGTGCTTCAGTATTAGGCAGCAGAAGGCTGAAAATGTGTTCTCCCTGCAGTTGTTGTTCCCAGATGAGAGTTCCCTTGTGCTTCCTCAGTTGAATCTCCTTAACTTGACAGGGGTGTGCCCGAGCAGCCGCCCTCCACAGCCCTATCCCAACACATACTTATCTTGCATATGAGATCTCTTGATCATGAAGATAGTTCTCACAGGGTGAGGTTCATCCATTACATTTTAAAGTAGGAAGGTACAAATTACATATTCAAATTACATATATGTGCTGGATTCAAATGTTTTCCCCCCTTCCTTTCTCAATTGTGCCCATCAGCAGCTATTCTAATGTTGCTGCCAATGGGTGTGACGCATTCATTTCTTCTGTGGGGTACACTGGACTCCACAAGGATTCACATTGTATATGTACACCAGAGTAGGATCTTGATCTGAGGCACCAATAGGCTCAAAGCTTTTGACTGTTCCCAAGATGCTCAGCGCCCCCTCCTCTATAACCTCGCTTCCATGAACAGGGAGCTCAGTTTGTAGTTGGTGCCTTCAGTAGCAGGCCACTTAACAGGGGGCTGCCTCAGGCAGCCTATTCTTAGCTATTAATTTTGGCAAGAAAAGAAGAACTTTTTTTATAAGAATCTACAAGGGCTGCAGCAGGCTAGGTCTAATAGACCTCTTTACTGCAGCTCCATCACTCCCAGTGGCGCAGTATACTCCCGTGCCCCGGTTGCTGGGTCACTGCAGCGGAGGCTCCGGTTTCTTCCTAAGGTCAGTCACACACACACCGCCCTCCGGGATCACGAGGCCGCTGATGGGGGCGGGCCGTGTGCGCACTGGCGTGGACACTGATTACTGGGCAGCCGCTCCACTAGCCACCAGGGACAGTTAAGGAGCACAGCTCTGGGGGTTTTTCTCCTATATTAACCCCATTTTGTACTACCCGCAGTGCATTGTGATAGGTAATGGGGCCTGATTCAGGTTGGATCGCAATCCAACTGCAAAAACTGCTAAGAGCATACGCCTGCATTTTCTGCGGCACCCCGCAGATAATGCGATCACCTCTGCCTGTGAATCGGTGAAGGGGGGGGGGGGAGGGGGGTCAACAACACTCCATTTCCAAGTCGGAGATGGAGCGGTGCGGGGGCACGGTTTCAAAATGGGGTCGGCAACGGAGAAACAGGAGGCGTGGTCAGAGCAGCTGCATGACATCACATGGGCCGGACTCTGCCAGTGGAGCCCCAGCGTCATGAGGTAGATTTTGTAGAGGCCGGGGAGGACTTCTGTTCCTGGGAACTAGCTGTGTTGTGCAGCTTTATTCCTCTGCCCCTACCTCTGGCAAGAAAGGACGCACCTCGCACTTTCTTGTTTCTTTGTGACTGAAAGGACTGCATTTGATAATGCGGAGCTTTCTTATGCTGTGAGGGAACATAAGGTAAAAAATTTGATTTTCCAACTGTAGCTGTGCGTGTTAATGCTTTGTCCATCCTACGTGAGGATTTCCATCGTAACCTATCCGTTGATGGAATAGGATACGCCATAAGAATCCTTTTGGAAATCTGCAGTCTTTTATCTGGAGATTCCCAAGCTTTTTCACATAACTCGTTCAGCTCGTGTGACCCCCTCAAAGGTTACCTCAGGCTTCTTTCCCTTGTACATATGTACCCTCTTGTCAGGGACAGGGGGTTCCTCTGTGATGTGCAAAACATCTTTTATTGCCATAATCATATATCGAATGGATTTTGCCAATTTTGGCTGTAACTTTGCATCATCGTAATCGACACTGGAGTCAGAATCCGTGTCGGTATCTGTGTCAACAATCTGGGATAGTGGGCGCTTATGAGACCCTGACAGTCCCTGCAACATAGGATCAGGCATGGGTTGAGTCCCTGACTGTCCCAAAGCTTCAGCCTTGTCTAATCTTTTGTACAATGAGTTTACACTAGCATTTAAAACATTCCACATATCCATCCAATCAGGTGTCAGCGGAGACACCACATTCATTTGCTCCTGCTCCTCTCTAATATAGCCTTCTTCCTCAGACATGTCGACACACGTGTACCGACACACCACACACACAGGGAATACTTTTTCTGAAGACAGTTTCCCCACAAGGCCCTTTGGAGAGACAGAGAGAGAGTATGCCAGCACACTCCCCAGCGCTATATAACCCAGGAATAACACAGTAACTTAATGTTTGTCCAGTAGCGCTGCTGTATGTAATTTGCGCCGAATTATGTGCCCCCCCTCTCTTTTCAACCCTCATCTCTACCGTGGTATAAGCAGGGGAGAGTCCGGGGAGCTTCCTCTCAGCGGTGCTGTGGAGAAAAAATGGCGCTGGTGAGTGCTGAGGGAGAAGCCCCGCCCCCTCGGCGGCGGGCTTCTGTCCCGCTTAAACTGTAAAATTGGTGGGGGCTCATACATATATACAGTGCCCAGCTGTATATATGTTATATTTTTGCCAAAAAGAGGTTTATATTGCTGCCCAGGGCGCCCCCCCTGCGCCCTGCACCCTTACAGTGACCGGAGTATGTGAGGTGTATGGGAGCAATGGCGCACAGCTGCAGTGCTGTACGCTACCTCAGTGAAGATCATGAACTCTGTGGAGCCCGTCTATCCCCATGGTCCTTACGGAGTCCCCAGCATCCTCTAGGACGTTAGAGAAACTAGGATTTTAATACCTACCGGTAAATCCTTTTCTCTTAGTCTGTTGAGGATGCTGGGCACCCGTCCCAGTGTGTACTGTGTCTGCAGTTATTAAATGGCCCTTAACTCCAGAACATTTATGTGGAGACAACTTTCCTGACTTGACCATCTTCCTTGGACATTTTCCCCCTGTGTGACTGCTCCCCAGCCTCGGAGGGTTGCATCTGTGGTCCCTAGGATCCAGTCCTGGATCCCGAACCATCGCCCCTCTAGGAGGTGAGAACTGTGCAGCCACCAATGGAGTGAGATTCTGGTCTTGGAAGACAGGATTATCCTCCGGTGCATGTGTAGGTGGGATCCGGACCAATTGTCCAACAGGTCCCACTGGAACACTCTGGCATGGAACCTGCCAAACTGAATGGCCTCGTAGGCCACAACCATCTTCCCCAGCAACTGAATGCATTGATGGATTAACACTCTTGCTGGTTTCAGAATTTGTTTGACCAGACTCTGGATCTCCATAGCCTTTCCACTGGAAGAAAACCTCTTCTGTGTCCAGTATGTGTTATGATTCCAGCACTCTGGTCAGAGAAGATCTTATGGCAAGGACCGGAGCACTGGAACGGAATGCTGGGGAAGGGAGCAGGACAGGAAAATAGCCCCTGGCGCCCTAACTCTGTTGTCTCACCCGTGTTGTCAGAAATCCCCTGCGAGACTATGGTTTCTTGAGCCCTTGGCAGCCGCGTTTGAAGGGCGGATTATGTCTGCCCAACTTCGATGCCCCCCGGTCTTAATGAGAGACAAAGGGAAACCCGAGACAGGGTGATAACAAGAGGCCCTCTAACTAAACAACCAGGCCAGGGGATAAGCAAACTCAAAACTATAATATGTGCGGAGAAACCGCCAGGAAAAAGGACAACCAAAATATCCACTTGTCCAATTCTCCTACCCGGCACCGCCGAGTACCAGAGAGGACTTGTGGAAGCGGAACCCTCCGCAAATGCTCCAAACACAAAATATAAAAGGTAAAGCGGCTGAGCCGCAACACACGGCAGAGCCGCAACTCACGAACACCACCGGATATAAAACGGTGATCAGTCAGGACTCCAGGGAACCAAACGACCTCTTGGGATGAGATGACAACTCCCGAATACCGGACTTCTGCGGACTGGAATGACCGGATACAGCAGGACTGGAAACAGACTCTCAGCAAACAAAGGCAGCATGCATGAAGCTATTACCGGCATCTGTGAGAAGCCCTGGGAGTGTATTTAACAAGGAGTACTCCAATCAGCTGCTAATGGCTGATTAGAATAAATGCCGTGCAGCTGCCTTGCTGCACGGCCAGAGAGCAGGTGAATATCTTAATTTCCTAAAGCCTAGCAACGGGGAACGCGGTCCGCCAGTGGCGTCCCCGTTGCTAGGGTCCGTGCGGCTCAGCGCGCCCGGCGTCTAGCGTTGCTAGGGAGCCGGCGGCTGTACGTGCACGGCATCTCTAGTTGCTAGGCGCCGGGCCGCGCAGACCATCAAGCGGACCCCGGCGCCTAACAGTACCCCCCCCCTTGAGGAGGGGTCAAGGAACCCCTAAAGCCAGGTTTCTGAGGAAATTCCCGAAAAAATGCCCTCTTGAGCCTCGGGGCATGAAGATCCTTATCCAGGACCCAAGACCTTTCCTCCGGACCATAGCCTTTCCAGTGAACCAGAAAATACAGCCGATCCCGGGACAATTTGGAATCGAGAACCTTCTCTACCAAGAACTCCTGTTGTCCCTGTACATCCACTGGAGATCTACCCTGAGAGATCTTCCGAGGAAATCTACTGGAAGAAACGTATTGTTTCAACAGGGAACAATGAAACGTATTTCCAATCCTGAGAGATCTTGGTAAACGTAACCGAAAGGCAACTGGGTTGACTCTTTTAATAATAAGAAATGGCCCAATAAATTTGGGTCCCAGTCTAGCTGAGGATTGTCGAAGCCTGATGTTGCGAGTCGACAACCACACCCTATCTCCCACCTTAAAAGTGCAAGGACGTCGGAGCCTGTCAGAAAATTTCTTCTCTCGAAAGGCCGCTTTTCTGAGAGCAAGGTGCACCTTTTTCCAAATGGCTCTGAGATGGGAGGTTAAGGTAAGCGAGGAGACTGAGGAATGATGAAAAAAAGAATTAGCTCTGGGGTGAAAACCAAAAACTGAAAAGAATGGAGACTCTTTAGTGGAGGAATGACAAGAATTATTGTAAGCAAATTCAGCCAACGTAAGAAACTCGGACCAATCATTCTGGAGTTTGGCTGAATACAAGCGCAAATATTGTTTCAATGATTGGTTAACTCGTTCGGTTTGCCCGTTGGATTGTGGGTGGTAACCGGATGTTAACGACAATTTCATCTTCAATGAGGCACAAAAACATTTCCAGAATTGTGCGATGAATTGTGGACCCCGATCAGAAACAATATCAGTAGGCAACCCATGAAGCCTGAATACATGGCGGAGAAACAAAACTGCCAACCCTTGGGCAGAAGGCAATCGGGGAAGAGCAATAAAATGAGCCATTTTACTAAAACGGTCCACTACCACCCATATGACTCGGAATCCGGCTGAAAGGGGAAGGTCAACCACAAAATCCATGGAAATATGAGACCACGGCCTGAGAGGAACATTTAAGGGCATAAGTTGCCCGATGGGCAAGGAACGGGGAACCTTATGCTGTGCACAAACCTGACATGAATAAACAAAGTCCTTGACGTCTTTAGAAAGACCAGGCCACCATACTGAGCGAGAGACTAACTCCAATGTCTTAGAGACTCCTGGATGCCTTGAAACTTTGTTATCATGGAATTCCGTTAAAACAGTAACTCTCAAAAACTCAGGGACGTAAAGACGACCAGCAGGAGTAATTCTAGGAGCTTGGTGTTGAAGCTGTTTTAACTGGGTAAATAAATCTTGTGTGAGGCCCGCCCAGATGACCGAAGATGGAAGTATGGGGGTAACAGGATTGTTATTGTGAACCGGAAGAAAGCTATGTGACAGGGCATCAGCCTTAGTATTCTTGGAACCAGGCCTGAAAGTGATTATAAATTTGAAACGCGTAAAAAATAATGCCCAACGTGCCTGCCGGGCATTAAGCCGCTTAGCCGATTCAATGTATTGCAGGTTCTTATGGTCAGTCAATACCGAAATAGTATGTTTTGCTCGCTCCAGCCAATGCCTCCACTCCTCGAAAGCCCATTTTACCGCCAGTAACTCCCGATTACCAACGTCATAGTTGGATTCAGCGGAGGAGAATTTCCTGGACATAAAGGCACAAGGATGTAACTCCAGAGACTCCGGATCCTTTTGAGAAAGGATAGCCCCCACTCCAACCTCCGAGGCATCAACCTCCACCACAAAGGGCAATTCCGGATTAGGATGTCTGAGGACTGGAGCCGAAACAAAGGCTTGTTTCAAGGCCCGGAAGGACAACTCAGCTTCACGCGACCAGTTGGTAGGATCTGCTCCTTTCTTTGTCAGAGCTACAATGGGAGCAACCAGGTCAGAAAAAGAATGAATGAACCTCCTATAATAATTTGCAAACCCTAAAAAACGCTTAATTGCTTTTAAATTGGTGGGTTGCGCCCAACTAAGGATGGCCTGGAGTGTCTTTGGTTCCATGGAAAATCCCTGAGGGGAAATTATGTACCCTAAAAAAGATACTTCCGTGACATGAAACTCACACTTCTCCAGCTTGGCATATAAATGATTCTCACATAACTTTTGAAGAACCAGACGCACCTGGGTAACATGTTGTTCCATTGATTTAGAAAAAATCAGGATGTCGTCTAAGTAAACGACCACGAATTTCCCTAGGAAGTCACGGAGCACATCGTTAATGAGGTCTTGAAAAACTGCCGGAGCATTGGACAGGCCGAACGGAATCACCAGGTATTCGTAGTAACCCGACTGAGTACTGAAGGCCGCTTTCCACTCATCTCCAGATTTAATTCGGATGAGGTTGTACGCTCCTCTAAGGTCAATTTTAGAAAAAATCACAGCAGAACGTAACTGATCAAAGAGTACAGAAATCAACGGCAAAGGATAGGTGTTTTTAACTGAGATCTTATTCAGGGCTCTAAAATCAATGCAAGGTCTAAGCGAGCCATCCTTTTTCTCCACAAAGAAGAAGCCTGCACTTAAAGGAGATTTTGATGGTCTAATAAATCCTTTCTCAAGGCTCTCCTTTACATAATCATTCATAGCCGCAGTTTCTGGCCCGGATAATGCATATAATCTTCCCTTTGGCAATGCGGCACCAGGAATTAACTCAATAGCACAATCATAAGGCCGATGGGGAGGCAGAATGTCCGCATTGCCTTTGGAGAAAACATCAGCAAACTCCTGGTATTCCACCGGAATGAGTTCTGGAATGATAGCTGCTACTCTGACTGGAAACGTGATACATTCCTTATCACAAAAAGTACCCCAATGTGAAATCTCCCCCGACCGCCAATCAATGGTGGGATTATGAAAGGCCAGCCAAGGGTGACCCAGAACAACTGGAACTGCTGGGCAATGTGTAAGAAAGAACTCGATTTTCTCGGAATGTAGAGCTCCTACTGTAAGTAGTACAGGGGGTGTACGGAGAGAAATAATCCCATTAGACAGCGGACTCCCATCTAAGCCATGCATGGTGACACACCTACCCAAAGGTAACTGAGGAATGCCTAAGGCCTTAGCCCAAGTTAAATCCATAAAGTTTCCTGCAGCTCCACTGTCAACAAAAGCCGACACCGAAGAACTGAGGCTGCCAAAGGAAACTTTAACTGGGACTAAAAGGGAGTTATTCGAGGAGATAAGCTGCAGACCTAGGTGAACCCCCTCACAATTCACCTGGTCAAAGCGTTTCCCGACTTGTTCGGACAATTACGAGCAAAATGTCCCTTACCCCCACAGTACAGACAAAGACCAGAATTTTGCCTTCTGGCTCTTTCTTCAGGAGACAGCCGGGAGAGACCCATCTGCATGGTCTCCTCTACGTCTTCAGGAATGGAATATACACACGGACTTGACCTTACAGGTGCTCCTTTTTCAGCCCTCCGCTCTCTGAGACGACGATCAATCTTAATAGAAAGCTCCATGAGTTTATCGAGAGTCTCAGGAGCGGGGTACTGAAGGAGACTGTCTTTTATAGACTCTGATAAGCCGAGGCGAAACTGACTGCGCAGGGCTGGGTCATTCCAGCCACAGTCGTTCGACCAACGGCGAAACTCCGTACAATAAACCTCTGCAGGATTTCTACCCTGTCTGAGAGCGCGCAACTGACTTTCAGCGGACGCCTCTCTATCAGGGTCATCATACAAGAGCCCTAAAGACTCAAAAAAAGCGTCAACTGACAACAATGCCGGATCCTCTGCTCTTAAACCAAATGCCCAGGTCTGAGGATCCCCCTGGAGCAAAGAAATAATAAACCCGACCCGCTGAGATTCAGTACCCGAGGAAGTCGGTCTTAAACGAAAATAAAGTTTACAGGATTCTTTAAAATTAAAAAACTCTTTTCTATCACCAGAAAAACGGTCAGGCAAATGCATCTTTGGTTCAGGGACTACCCTTGGGGAAGCTCGCAAAAGATCTTCCTGCGACTTCACCCGAAGAGAAAGATCCTGAACCATCTGAGTAAGTTCTTGAATCTGGCTGACTAAGAGCTGACCAGGATTTGGCCCTAAACCTGTTGGATTCATGAGGCCGATAAACTCTCACAAAACTGAATGAGAAAAAATTAAACCCCGTTTAATTTTAAGTTTTGGTATGGCCGGTAATAATGTTATGATTCCAGCACTCTGGTCAGAGAAGATCTTATGGCAAGGACTGGAGCACTGGAACGGAATGCTGGGGAAGGGAGCAGGACAGGAAAATAGCCCCTGGCGCCCTAACTCTGTTGTCTCACCCGTGTTGTCAGAAATCCCCTGCGAGACTATGGTTTCTTGAGCCCTTGGCAGCCGCGTTTGAAGGGCGGATTATGTCTGCCCAACTTCGATGCCCCCCGGTCTTAATGAGAGACAAAGGGAAACCCGAGACAGGGTGATAACAAGAGGCCCTCTAACTAAACAACCAGGCCAGGGGCTAAGCAAACTCAAAACTATAATATGTGCGGAGAAACCGCCAGGAAAAAGGACAACCAAAATATCCACTTGTCCAATTCTCCTACCCGGCACCGCCAAGTACCAGAGAGGACTTGTGGAAGCGGAACCCTCCGCAAATGCTCCAAACACAAAATATAAAAGGTAAAGCGGCTGAGCCGCAACACACGGCAGAGCCGCAACTCACGAACACCACTGGATATAAAACGGTGATCAGTCAGGACTCCAGGGAACCAAACGACCTCTTGGGATGAGATGACAACTCCCGAATACCGGACTTCTGCGGACTGGAATGACCGGATACAGCAGGACTGGAAACAGACTCTCAGCAAACAAAGGCAGCATGCAGGAAGCTATTACCGGCGTCTGTGAGAAGCCCTGGGAGTGTATTTAACAAGGAGTCCTCCAATCAGCTGCTAAAGGCTGATTAGAATAAATGCCGTGCAGCTGCCTTGCTGCACGGCCAGAGAGCAGGTGAATATCTTAATTTCCTAAAGCCTAGCAACGGGGAACGCGGTCCGCCAGTGGCGTCCCCGTTGCTAGGGTCCGTGCGGCTCAGCGCGCCCGGCGTCTAGCGTTGCTAGGGAGCCGGCGGCTGTACGTGCACGGCGTCTCTAGTTGCTAGGCGCCGGGCCGCGCAGAACATCAAGCGGACCCCGGCGCCTAACAGTATGACTCCCAAAAACAACAACCGCGTCATTGGGACCAACTGCGATTTTGGCAAGTTTAGGAGCCAACCATGTTGTTGAAGAACTGTCAGGGAGAGTAGATGTTTTGCACCAACTGGTCCCTGGATCTCGCCTTTATCAGGAGATCATCCAAGTACGGGATAATTGTGACTCCTTGCTTGCGAAGGAGAACCATAATTTCCGCCATCACCCTGGTGAAAATCCTCGGAGCCGTGGACAGACCAAACGGCAATGTCTGAAATTGGTAATGACAATCCTGAATTGCAAACCTTAGGTAGCTTGAGGCAGTGGCTAAATGGGAACATGTAAGTAGGCATCCTTTATGTCTACCAAAACCATGAAATCTCCGTCCTCCGGACTGGAGATCACTGCCCTGAGAAATTCCATCTTGAAATGGAATTTCTTTAGGAAGAAATTGAGGGATTTCAGATTTAAGATTGGTCTGACTGAGCCGTCCGGCTTCGGGACCACGAAGAGGCTTGAATAAAAACATTCTCCCTGCTGACTAAGGCCAATTTGAACAATCGGTGAGGGGGAACATCTTGAAACCCCAGTTTGTACCCTTGGGACACTATTTGTAAAACCCACGAGTCCAGGTCCGAATGAATCCAGAACTGACTGAAGAGTTTTAGACGTGCCCCCACTGGTGTGGGCTCCTGCAAGAAAGCCCCAGTGTCATGCAGTGGATTTGGCAGAAGCAGAGGACAATCTCTGGTCCTGCGATCTTGAAGAGGCTACAGACCTCTTCCTTTTCCTTCCTCTACCTGCAAAGAAAGGGGAATCTTAACTTCTTGCATATCTATTGGGCCAAAATGACTGCGGTAGATAATGATGCGTCTTCATCCGTTGAGAGGGAACATAGGGCAAGAAGGTTGACTTACCATTGAAATGAGGATGCATCTTGCTGCCTTTCCAATGAAGCAAGTTTAATTTAGTAATAGGTGAAAAACCATCCTTACAAAGGTGTTAATCAGAGACTTGGCTTTGTGGACACTTTTCAGAGAACAAATTTGTTAGCATAAAAATAAAGCCAGAAAATGAAGAGCTGTTTAATCACTCAATTGGATTTTTCTGCCAGCATATTTTTTTTCTCTGCAACCCACTGCTAAATTGTGCTTCCTAGCTGTTTTTATAAAATCACTGAATCAAATCTAACTCTGATTACATCAGAGAAGGCCAGGTACCCTACACCATAACAGGGGGTTTGAAATTTTGACTTGTCTACTTAAATATCACCAAAATCTGATCACAAGTTTAATTACGTCCCTGGGTGGGATTGAACCACCAACCTTTTGGTTAATAGCCAAACACACTAACCGATTGCGCCACAGAGACACTTTGCAAAAAGTGCATACTGACAAAGGCTAATAGGCATACATCTAGAACGTTTCCTAGAAAAACATTAAAAAATCAATAATCTGGAGAGTTTTTGTAAAATGTTTCTTCCATCAACCAACGAAGAAACACATTGGTACTTTCCCATGATGAGTGAGTGCTTCAGGATCTCTTGCACTTACATGTGCAGCAGAGTACTGCAATGGAAGCATGCTGGACCCATAACCCAGAGGTAGGCAGATTGAAACTATCCTTTGCTATATGCATTTTTTTTGTTAATTTAAGTAATCAAAACTGGGATTGATATTTTTGCTCTTTTATTTTTACTTAAAGTACAATAACTTTTACCATTTTAATTTGTTTTAATAGTATATTGACAGTATAGTTTTCTTTCAAAAATCCACTTAATTTTCTTTACCCTGTTATTAAAATGGTAATTGACAAAAACAAACTACATTGTCACCAGAAGAGCAATACAAAATGTACAAGTGATATATTAAAATCATCTTTCCAGCTTGAATTTCAATGATGCATTGGGGCAACGATTTTGTGAGAAACATCTTCACCCTTAAATAAAGATTTTCGTAATTCCTTACCTGTGTGCTAATTAGATATCACCTTGTTTTCACATTAAACAGACTTCCACATGAGAAAGCAGCAAGGATGCAGTGGCGTTAATGTTTCCTGGTGTCAACCTGTATTATTTCAGTAGACATTGAAATGAGGATGCATCTTGCTGCCTTTCCAATGAAGCAAGTTTAATTTAGTAATCGGTGAAAAACCATCCCTACAAAGGTGTTAATCAGAGACTTGGCTTTGTGGACACTTTTCAGAGAACAAATTTGTTAGCATAAAAATAAAGCAAGAAAATTAAGAGCTGTTTAATCACGCAATTTGATTTTTTTGCCAGCATATTTCTTTTTCTCTGCAACCCACTGCTAAATTGTGCTTCCTAGATGTTTTTATAAAATCACTGAATCAAATCTAACTCTGATTACATCAGAGAAGGCCAGGTACCCTAAACCATAACAGGGGGTATGAAATTTGACTTGTCTACTTAAAGATCACCAAAATCTGATAACAAGGTCAATTATGTCCCTGGGTGGGATTGAACCACCAACCTTTTGGTTAATAGCCGTACATACTAACTGATTGCGCCACAGAGACACTTTGCAAAAGTCCATACTGACAAAGGCTAATAAGCATTCATCTAAAACGTTTCCTAGCAAAACTTTAAAAAGTCAATAATCTGGAGAGTTTTTGTAAGATGTTTCTTCCATCAACCAACGAAGAAACACATTGGTACTTTCCCATGATGAGTGAGTGCTTCAGGATCTCTTGCACTTACATGTGCAGCAGAGTACTGCAATGGAAGCATGCTGGGCCCATAACCCAGAGGTAGGCAGATTGAAACTATCCTCTGCTATATGCATTTTTTTTTGTTAATTAAAGTAATCCAAAACTGGGATTGATATTTTGTCTCTTTTATTTTTACTTAAAGTCCAATAACTTTTACCATTTTAATTTGTTTTAATAGTATATTGACAGTATTGTTTTCTTTCAAAAATCCACTTAATTTTCTTTACCCTATTAATAAAATGGTAATTGACAAAAACAAACTACATTGTCACCAGAAGAGCAATACAAAATGTACAAGTGATATATTAAATTCATCTTTCCAGCTTGAATTTCAATGATGCATTGGGTCAACAATTTTGTGAGAAACATCTTCACCCTTAAATAAAGATTTTCTTAATTCCTTACCTGTGTGCTAATTAGATATCACCTTGTTTTCACATTAAACAGACTTCCACATGAGAAAGCAGCAAGGATGCAGTGGCGTTAATGTTTCCTGGTGTCAACTTGTATTATTTCAGTAGACATTGAAATGAGGATGCATCTTGCTGCCTTTCCAATGAAGCAAGTTTAATTTAGTAATAGGTGAAAAACCATCCTTACAAAGGTGTTAATCAGAGACTTGGCTTTGTGGACACTTTTCAGAGAACAAATTTGTTAGCATAAAAATAAAGCCAGAAAATGAAGAGCTGTTTAATCACTCAATTGGATTTTTCTGCCAGCATATTTTTTTTCTCTGCAACCCACTGCTAAATTGTGCTTCCTAGCTGTTTTTTATAAAATCACTGAATCAAATCTAACTCTGATTACATCAGAGAAGGCCAGGTACCCTACACAATAAGAGGGGGTTTGAAATTTTGACTTGTCTACTTAAATGTCACCAAAATCTGATCACAAGGTCAATTACGTCCCTGGGTGGGATTGAACCACCAACCTTTTGGTTAATAGCCGAACACACTAACCGATTGCGCCACAGAGACACTTTGCAAAAAGTACATACTGACAAAGGCTAATAAGCATACATCTAGAACGTTTCCTAGAAAAACATTAAAAAATCAATAATCTGGAGAGTTTTTGTAAGATGTTTCTTCCATCAACCAACGAAGAAACACATTGGTACTTTCCCATGATGAGTGAGTGCTTCAGGATCTCTTGCACTTACATGTGCAGCAGAGTACTGCAATGGAAGCATGCTGGACCCATAACCCAGAGGTAGGCAGATTGAAACTATCCTTTGCTATATGCATTTTTTTTGTTAATTTAAGTAATCAAAACTGGGATTGATATTTTTGCTCTTTTATTTTTACTTAAAGTACAATAACTTTTACCATTTTAATTTGTTTTAATAGTATATTGACAGTATAGTTTTCTTTCAAAAATCCACTTAATTTTCTTTACCCTGTTATTAAAATGGTAATTGACAAAAACAAACTACATTGTCACCAGAAGAGCAATACAAAATGTACAAGTGATATATTAAAATCATCTTTCCAGCTTGAATTTCAATGATGCATTGGGGCAACAATTTTGTGAGAAACATCTTAACCCTTAAATAAAGATTTTCGTAATTCCTTACCTGTGTGCTAATTAGATATCACCTTGTTTTCACATTAAACAGACTTCCACATGAGAAAGCAGCAAGGATGCAGTGGCGTTAATGTTTCCTGGTGTCAACCTGTATTATTTCAGTAGACATTGAAATGAGGATGCATCTTGCTGCCTTTCCAATGAAGCAAGTTTAATTTAGTAATAGGTGAAAAACCATCCTTACAAAGGTGTTAATCAGAGACTTGGCTTTGTGGACACTTTTCAGAGAACAAATTTGTTAGCATAAAAATAAAGCCAGAAAATGAAGAGCTGTTTAATCACTCAATTGGATTTTTCTGCCAGCATATTTTTTTTCTCTGCAACCCACTGCTAAATTGTGCTTCCTAGCTGTTTTTATAAAATCACTGAATCAAATCTAACTCTGATTACATCAGAGAAGGCCAGGTACCCTACACCATAACAGGGGGTTTGAAATTTTGACTTGTCTACTTAAATATCACCAAAATCTGATCACAAGTTTAATTACGTCCCTGGGTGGGATTGAACCACCAACCTTTTGGTTAATAGCCGAACACACTAACCGATTGCGCCACAGAGACACTTTGCAAAAAGTGCATACTGACAAAGGCTAATAGGCATACATCTAGAACGTTTCCTAGAAAAACATTAAAAAATCAATAATCTGGAGAGTTTTTGTAAGATGTTTCTTCCATCAACCAACGAAGAAACACATTGGTACTTTCCCATGATGAGTGAGTGCTTCAGGATCTCTTGCACTTACATGTGCAGCAGAGTACTGCAATGGAAGCATGCTGGACCCATAACCCAGAGGTAGGCAGATTGAAACTATCCTTTGCTATATGCATTTTTTTTGTTAATTTAAGTAATCAAAACTGGGATTGATATTTTTGCTCTTTTATTTTTACTTAAAGTACAATAACTTTTACCATTTTAATTTGTTTTAATAGTATATTGACAGTATAGTTTTCTTTCAAAAATCCACTTAATTTTCTTTACCCTGTTATTAAAATGGTAATTGACAAAAACAAACTACATTGTCACCAGAAGAGCAATACAAAATGTACAAGTGATATATTAAAATCATCTTTCCAGCTTGAATTTCAATGATGCATTGGGGCAACGATTTTGTGAGAAACATCTTCACCCTTAAATAAAGATTTTCGTAATTCCTTACCTGTGTGCTAATTAGATATCACCTTGTTTTCACATTAAACAGACTTCCACATGAGAAAGCAGCAAGGATGCAGTGGCGTTAATGTTTCCTGGTGTCAACCTGTATTATTTCAGTAGACATTGAAATGAGGATGCATCTTGCTGCCTTTCCAATGAAGCAAGTTTAATTTAGTAATCGGTGAAAAACCATCCCTACAAAGGTGTTAATCAGAGACTTGGCTTTGTGGACACTTTTCAGAGAACAAATTTGTTAGCATAAAAATAAAGCAAGAAAATTAAGAGCTGTTTAATCACGCAATTTGATTTTTTTGCCAGCATATTTCTTTTTCTCTGCAACCCACTGCTAAATTGTGCTTCCTAGATGTTTTTATAAAATCACTGAATCAAATCTAACTCTGATTACATCAGAGAAGGCCAGGTACCCTAAACCATAACAGGGGGTATGAAATTTGACTTGTCTACTTAAAGATCACCAAAATCTGATAACAAGGTCAATTACGTCCCTGGGTGGGATTGAACCACCAACCTTTTGGTTAATAGCCGTACACACTAACTGATTGCGCCACAGAGACACTTTGCAAAAGTACATACTGACAAAGGCTAATAAGCATTCATCTAAAACGTTTCCTAGAAAAACTTAAAAAAGTGAATAATCTGGAGAGTTTTTGTAAGATGTTTCTTCCATCAACCAACGAAGAAACACATTGGTACTTTCCCATGATGAGTGAGTGCTTCAGGATCTCTTGCACTTACATGTGCAGCAGAGTACTGCAATGGAAGCATGCTGGGCCCATAACCCAGAGGTAGGCAGATTGAAACTATTCTCTGCTATATGCATTTTTTTGTTTGTTAATTAAAGTAATCCAAAACTGGGATTGATATTTTGGCTCTTTTATTTTTACTTAAAGTACAATAACTTTTACCATTGTAATTTGTTTTAATAGTATATTGACAGTATTGTTTTCTTTCAAAAATCCACTTAATTCTCTTTACCCTATTATTAAAATGGTAATTGACAAAAACAAACTACATTGTCACCAGAAGAGCAATACAAAATGTACAAGTGATATATTAAAATCATCTTTCCAGCTTGAATTTCAATGATGCATTGGGGCAACGATTTTGTGAGAAACATCTTCACCCTTAAATAAAGATTTTCTTAATTCCTTACCTGTGTGCTAATTAGATATCACCTTGTTTTCACATTAAACAGACTTCCACATGAGAAAGCAGCAAGGATGCAGTGGCGTTAATGTTTCCTGGTGTCAACCTGTATTATTTCAGTAGACATTGAAATGAGGATGCATCTTGCTGCCTTTCCAATGAAGCAAGTTTAATTTAGTAATAGGTGAAAAACCATCCTTACAAAGGTGTTAATCAGAGACTTGGCTTTGTGGACACTTTTCAGAGAACAAATTTGTTAGCATAAAAATAAAGCCAGAAAATAAAGAGCTGTTTAATCACTCAATTGGATTTTTCTGCCAGCATATTTGTTTTCTCTGCAACCCACTGCTAAATTGTGCTTCCTAGCTGTTTTTTATAAAATCACTGAATCAAATCTAACTCTGATTACATCAGAGAAGGCCAGGTACCCTACACCATAACAGGGGGTTTGAAATTTTGACTTGTCTACTTAAAGATCACCAAAATCTGATAACAAGGTCAATTATGTCCCTGGGTGGGATTGAACCACCAACCTTTTGGTTAATAGCCGCACACACTAACTGATTGCGCCACAGAGACACTTTGCAAAAGTACATACTGACAAAGGCTAATAAGCATTCATCTAAAACGTTTCCTAGAAAAACTTAAAAAAGTCAATAATCTGGAGAGTTTTTGTAAGATGTTTCTTCCATCAACCAACGAAGAAACACATTGGTACTTTCCCATGATGAGTGAGTGCTTCAGGATCTCTTGCACTTACATGTGCAGCAGAGTACTGCAATGGAAGCATGCTGGGCCCATAACCCAGAGGTAGGCAGATTGAAACTATCCTCTGCTATATGCATTTTTTTTTGTTAATTAAAGTAATCCAAAACTGGGATTGATATTTTGTCTCTTTTATTTTTACTTAAAGTACAATAACTTTTACCATTTTAATTTGTTTTAATAGTATATTGACAGTATTGTTTTCTTTCAAAAATCCACTTAATTTTCTTTACCCTATTAATAAAATGGTAATTGACAAAAACAAACTACATTGTCACCAGAAGAGCAATACAAAATGTACAAGTGATATATTAAATTCATCTTTCCAGCTTGAATTTCAATGATGCATTGGGTCAACAATTTTGTGAGAAACATCTTCACCCTTAAATAAAGATTTTCTTAATTCCTTACCTGTGTGCTAATTAGATATCACCTTGTTTTCACATTAAACAGACTTCCACATGAGAAAGCAGCAAGGATGCAGTGGCGTTAATGTTTCCTGGTGTCAACTTGTATTATTTCAGTAGACATTGAAATGAGGATGCATCTTGCTGCCTTTCCAATGAAGCAAGTTTAATTTAGTAATAGGTGAAAAACCATCCTTACAAAGGTGTTAATCAGAGACTTGGCTTTGTGGACACTTTTCAGAGAACAAATTTGTTAGCATAAAAATAAAGCCAGAAAATGAAGAGCTGTTTAATCACTCAATTGGATTTTTCTGCCAGCATATTTTTTTTCTCTGCAACCCACTGCTAAATTGTGCTTCCTAGCTGTTTTTTATAAAATCACTGAATCAAATCTAACTCTGATTACATCAGAGAAGGCCAGGTACCCTACACAATAAGAGGGGCTTTGAAATTTTGACTTGTCTACTTAAATATCACCAAAATCTGATCACAAGGTCAATTACGTCCCTGGGTGGGATTGAACCACCAACCTTTTGGTTAATAGCCGAACACACTAACCGATTGCGCCACAGAGACACTTTGCAAAAAGTAAATACTGACAAAGGCTAATAAGCATACATCTAGAACGTTTCCTAGAAAAACATTAAAAAATCAATAATCTGGAGAGTTTTTGTAAGATGTTTCTTCCATCAACCAACGAAGAAACACATTGGTACTTTCCCATGATGAGTGAGTGCTTCAGGATCTCTTGCACTTACATGTGCAGCAGAGTACTGCAATGGAAGCATGCTGGACCCATAACTCAGAGGTAGGCAGATTTAAACTATCCTTTGCTATATGCATTTTTTTTGTTAATTTAAGTAATCAAAACTGGGATTGATATTTTTGCTCTTTTATTTTTACTTAAAGTACAATAACTTTTACCATTTTAATTTGTTTTAATAGTATATTGACAGTATAGTTTTCTTTCAAAAATCCACTTAATTTTCTTTACCCTGTTATTAAAATGGTAATTGACAAAAACAAACTACATTGTCACCAGAAGAGCAATACAAAATGTACAAGTGATATATTAAAATCATCTTTCCAGCTTGAATTTCAATGATGCATTGGGGCAACGATTTTGTGAGAAACATCTTCACCCTTAAATAAAGATTTTCGTAATTCCTTACCTGTGTGCTAATTAGATATCACCTTGTTTTCACATTAAACAGACTTCCACATGAGAAAGCAGCAAGGATGCAGTGGCGTTAATGTTTCCTGGTGTCAACCTGTATTATTTCAGTAGACATTGAAATGAGGATGCATCTTGCTGCCTTTCCAATGAAGCAAGTTTAATTTAGTAATCGGTGAAAAACCATCCCTACAAAGGTGTTAATCAGAGACTTGGCTTTGTGGACACTTTTCAGAGAACAAATTTGTTAGCATAAAAATAAAGCAAGAAAATTAAGAGCTGTTTAATCACGCAATTTGATTTTTTTGCCAGCATATTTCTTTTTCTCTGCAACCCACTGCTAAATTGTGCTTCCTAGATGTTTTTATAAAATCACTGAATCAAATCTAACTCTGATTACATCAGAGAAGGCCAGGTACCCTAAACCATAACAGGGGGTATGAAATTTGACTTGTCTACTTAAAGATCACCAAAATCTGATAACAAGGTCAATTACGTCCCTGGGTGGGATTGAACCACCAACCTTTTGGTTAATAGCCGTACACACTAACTGATTGCGCCACAGAGACACTTTGCAAAAGTACATACTGACAAAGGCTAATAAGCATTCATCTAAAACGTTTCCTAGAAAAACTTAAAAAAGTCAATAATCTGGAGAGTTTTTGTAAGATGTTTCTTCCATCAACCAACGAAGAAACACATTGGTACTTTCCCATGATGAGTGAGTGCTTCAGGATCTCTTGCACTTACATGTGCAGCAGAGTACTGCAATGGAAGCATGCTGGGCCCATAACCCAGAGGTAGGCAGATTGAAACTATCCTCTGCTATATGCATTTTTTTGTTTGTTAATTAAAGTAATCCAAAACTGGGATTGATATTTTGGCTCTTTTATTTTTACTTAAAGTACAATAACTTTTACCATTGTAATTTGTTTTAATAGTATATTGACAGTATTGTTTTCTTTCAAAAATCCACTTAATTCTCTTTACCCTATTATTAAAATGGTAATTGACAAAAACAAACTACATTGTCACCAGAAGAGCAATACAAAATGTACAAGTGATATATTAAAATCATCTTTCCAGCTTGAATTTCAATGATGCATTGGGGCAACGATTTTGTGAGAAACATCTTCACCCTTAAATAAAGATTTTCTTAATTCCTTACCTGTGTGCTAATTAGATATCACCTTGTTTTCACATTAAACAGACTTCCACATGAGAAAGCAGCAAGGATGCAGTGGCGTTAATGTTTCCTGGTGTCAACCTGTATTATTTCAGTAGACATTGAAATGAGGATGCATCTTGCTGCCTTTCCAATGAAGCAAGTTTAATTTAGTAATCGGTGAAAAACCATCCCTACAAAGGTGTTAATCAGAGACTTGGCTTTGTGGACACTTTTCAGAGAACAAATTTGTTAGCATAAAAATAAAGCCAGAAAATGAAGAGCTGTTTAATCACTCAATTGGATTTTTCTGCCAGCATATTTTTTTTCTCTGCAACCCACTGCTAAATTGTGCTTCCTAGCTGTTTTTTATAAAATCACTGAATCAAATCTAACTCTGATTACATCAGAGAAGGCCAGGTACCCTACACAATAAGAGGGGCTTTGAAATTTTGACTTGTCTACTTAAATATCACCAAAATCTGATCACAAGGTCAATTACGTCCCTGGGTGGGATTGAACCACCAACCTTTTGGTTAATAGCCGAACACACTAACCGATTGCGCCACAGAGACACTTTGCAAAAATTAAATACTGACAAAGGCTAATAAGCATACATCTAGAACGTTTCCTAGAAAAACATTAAAAAATCAATAATCTGGAGAGTTTTTGTAAGATGTTTCTTCCATCAACCAACGAAGAAACACATTGGTACTTTCCCATGATGAGTGAGTGCTTCAGGATCTCTTGCACTTACATGTGCAGCAGAGTACTGCAATGGAAGCATGCTGGACCCATAACCCAGAGGTAGGCAGATTGAAACTATCCTTTGCTATATGCATTTTTTTTGTTAATTTAAGTAATCAAAACTGGGATTGATATTTTTGCTCTTTTATTTTTACTTAAAGTACAATAACTTTTACCATTTTAATTTGTTTTAATAGTATATTGACAGTATAGTTTTCTTTCAAAAATCCACTTAATTTTCTTTACCCTGTTATTAAAATGGTAATTGACAAAAACAAACTACATTGTCATCAGAAGAGCAATACAAAATGTACAAGTGATATATTAAAATCATCTTTCCAGCTTGAATTTCAATGATGCATTGGGGCAACAATTTTGTGAGAAACATCTTCACCCTTAAATAAAGATTTTCGTAATTCCTTACCTGTGTGCTAATTAGATATCACCTTGTTTTCACATTAAACAGACTTCCACATGAGAAAGCAGCAAGGATGCAGTGGCGTTAATGTTTCCTGGTGTTAACCTGTATTATTTCAGTAGACATTGAAATGAGGATGCATCTTGCTGCCTTTCCAATGAAGCAAGTTTAATTTAGTAATAGGTGAAAAACCATCCTTACAAAGGTGTTAATCAGAGACTTGGCTTTGTGGACACTTTTCAGAGAACAAATTTGTTAGCATAAAAATAAAGCCAGAAAATGAAGAGCTGTTTAATCACTCAATTGGATTTTTCTGCCAGCATATTTTTTTTCTCTGCAACCCACTGCTAAATTGTGCTTCCTAGCTGTTTTTATAAAATCACTGAATCAAATCTAACTCTGATTACATCAGAGAAGGCCAGGTACCCTACACCATAACAGGGGGTTTGAAATTTTGACTTGTCTACTTAAATATCACCAAAATCTGATCACAAGTTTAATTACGTCCCTGGGTGGGATTGAACCACCAACCTTTTGGTTAATAGCCGAACACACTAACCGATTGCGCCACAGAGACACTTTGCAAAAAGTGCATACTGACAAAGGCTAATAGGCATACATCTAGAACGTTTCCTAGAAAAACATTAAAAAATCAATAATCTGGAGAGTTTTTGTAAGATGTTTCTTCCATCAACCAACGAAGAAACACATTGGTACTTTCCCATGATGAGTAAGTGCTTCAGGATCTCTTGCACTTACATGTGCAGCAGAGTACTGCAATGGAAGCATGCTGGACCCATAACCCAGAGGTAGGCAGATTGAAACTATCCTTTGCAATATGCATTTTTTTTGTTAATTTAAGTAATCAAAACTGGGATTGATATTTTTGCTCTTTTATTTTTACTTAAAGTACAATAACTTTTACCATTTTAATTTGTTTTAATAGTATATTGACAGTATAGTTTTCTTTCAAAAATCCACTTAATTTTCTTTACCCTGTTATTAAAATGGTAATTGACAAAAACAAACTACATTGTCACCAGAAGAGCAATACAAAATGTACAAGTGATATATTAAAATCATCTTTCCAGCTTGAATTTCAATGATGCATTGGGGCAACGATTTTGTGAGAAACATCTTCACCCTTAAATAAAGATTTTCGTAATTCCTTACCTGTGTGCTAATTAGATATCACCTTGTTTTCACATTAAACAGACTTCCACATGAGAAAGCAGCAAGGATGCAGTGGCGTTAATGTTTCCTGGTGTCAACCTGTATTATTTCAGTAGACATTGAAATGAGGATGCATCTTGCTGCCTTTCCAATGAAGCAAGTTTAATTTAGTAATCGGTGAAAAACCATCCCTACAAAGGTGTTAATCAGAGACTTGGCTTTGTGGACACTTTTCAGAGAACAAATTTGTTAGCATAAAAATAAAGCAAGAAAATTAAGAGCTGTTTAATCACGCAATTTGATTTTTTTGCCAGCATATTTCTTTTTCTCTGCAACCCACTGCTAAATTGTGCTTCCTAGATGTTTTTATAAAATCACTGAATCAAATCTAACTCTGATTACATCAGAGAAGGCCAGGTACCCTAAACCATAACAGGGGGTATGAAATTTGACTTGTCTACTTAAAGATCACCAAAATCTGATAACAAGGTCAATTACGTCCCTGGGTGGGATTGAACCACCAACCTTTTGGTTAATAGCCGTACACACTAACTGATTGCGCCACAGAGACACTTTGCAAAAGTACATACTGACAAAGGCTAATAAGCATTCATCTAAAACGTTTCCTAGAAAAACTTAAAAAAGTCAATAATCTGGAGAGTTTTTGTAAGATGTTTCTTCCATCAACCAACGAAGAAACACATTGGTACTTTCCCATGATGAGTGAGTGCTTCAGGATCTCTTGCACTTACATGTGCAGCAGAGTACTGCAATGGAAGCATGCTGGGCCCATAACCCAGAGGTAGGCAGATTGAAACTATCCTCTGCTATATGCATTTTTTTGTTTGTTAATTAAAGTAATCCAAAACTGGGATTGATATTTTGGCTCTTTTATTTTTACTTAAAGTACAATAACTTTTACCATTGTAATTTGTTTTAATAGTATATTGACAGTATTGTTTTCTTTCAAAAATCCACTTAATTCTCTTTACCCTATTATTAAAATGGTAATTGACAAAAACAAACTACATTGTCACCAGAAGAGCAATACAAAATGTACAAGTGATATATTAAAATCATCTTTCCAGCTTGAATTTCAATGATGCATTGGGGCAACGATTTTGTGAGAAACATCTTCACCCTTAAATAAAGATTTTCTTAATTCCTTACCTGTGTGCTAATTAGATATCACCTTGTTTTCACATTAAACAGACTTCCACATGAGAAAGCAGCAAGGATGCAGTGGCGTTAATGTTTCCTGGTGTCAACCTGTATTATTTCAGTAGACATTGAAATGAGGATGCATCTTGCTGCCTTTCCAATGAAGCAAGTTTAATTTAGTAATCGGTGAAAAACCATCCCTACAAAGGTGTTAATCAGAGACTTGGCTTTGTGGACACTTTTCAGAGAACAAATTTGTTTGCATAAAAATAAAGCAAGAAAATTAAGAGCTGTTTAATCACGCAATTTGATTTTTTTGCCAGCATATTTCTTTTTCTCTGCAACCCACTGCTAAATTGTGCTTCCTAGATGTTTTTATAAAATCACTGAATCAAATCTAACTCTGATTACATCAGAGAAGGCCAGGTACCCTAAACCATAACAGGGGGTATGAAATTTGACTTGTCTACTTAAAGATCACCAAAATCTGATAACAAGGTCAATTACGTCCCTGGGTGGGATTGAACCACCAACCTTTTGGTTAATAGCCGTACACACTAACTGATTGCGCCACAGAGACACTTTGCAAAAGTACATACTGACAAAGGCTAATAAGCATTCATCTAAAACGTTTCCTAGAAAAACTTAAAAAAGTCAATAATCTGGAGAGTTTTTGTAAGATGTTTCTTCCATCAACCAACGAAGAAACACATTGGTACTTTCCCATGATGAGTGAGTGCTTCAGGATCTCTTGCACTTACATGTGCAGCAGAGTACTGCAATGGAAGCATGCTGGGCCCATAACCCAGAGGTAGGCAGATTGAAACTATCCTCTGCTATATGCATTTTTTTGTTTGTTAATTAAAGTAATCCAAAACTGGGATTGATATTTTGGCTCTTTTATTTTTACTTAAAGTACAATAACTTTTACCATTGTAATTTGTTTTAATAGTATATTGACAGTATTGTTTTCTTTCAAAAATCCACTTAATTCTCTTTACCCTATTATTAAAATGGTAATTGACAAAAACAAACTACATTGTCACCAGAAGAGCAATACAAAATGTACAAGTGATATATTAAAATCATCTTTCCAGCTTGAATTTCAATGATGCATTGGGGCAACGATTTTGTGAGAAACATCTTCACCCTTAAATAAAGATTTTCTTAATTCCTTACCTGTGTGCTAATTAGATATCACCTTGTTTTCACATTAAACAGACTTCCACATGAGAAAGCAGCAAGGATGCAGTGGCGTTAATGTTTCCTGGTGTCAACCTGTATTATTTCAGTAGACATTGAAATGAGGATGCATCTTGCTGCCTTTCCAATGAAGCAAGTTTAATTTAGTAATAGGTGAAAACCCATCCTTACAAAGGTGTTAATCAGAGACTTGGCTTTGTGGACACTTTTCAGAGAACAAATTTGTTAGCATAAAAATAAAGCCAGAAAATAAAGAGCTGTTTAATCACTCAATTGGATTTTTCTGCCAGCATATTTGTTTTCTCTGCAACCCACTGCTAAATTGTGCTTCCTAGCTGTTTTTATAAAATCACTGAATCAAATCTAACTCTGATTACATCAGAGAAGGCCAGGTACCCTACACCATAACAGGGGGTTTGAAATTTTGACTTGTCTACTTAAAGATCACCAAAATCTGATAACAAGGTCAATTAGGTCCCTGGGTGGGATTGAACCACCAACCTTTTGGTTAATAGCCATACATACTAACTGATTGCGCCACAGAGACACTTTGCAAAAGTCCATACTGACAAAGGCTAATAAGCATTCATCTAAAACGTTTCCTAGCAAAACTTTAAAAAGTCAATAATCTGGAGAGTTTTTGTTAGATGTTTCTTCCATCAACCAACGAAGAAACACATTGGTACTTTCCCATGATGAGTGAGTGCTTCAGGATCTCTTGCACTTACATGTGCAGCAGAGTACTGCAATGGAAGCATGCTGGGTCCATAACCCAGAGGTAGGCAGATTGAAACTATCCTCTGCTATATGCATTTTTTTTTGTTAATTAAAGTAATCCAAAACTGGGATTGATATTTTGTCTCTTTTATTTTTACTTAAAGTACAATAACTTTTACCATTTTAATTTGTTTTAATAGTATATTGACAGTATTGTTTTCTTTCAAAAATCCACTTAATTTTCTTTACCCTATTAATAAAATGGTAATTGACAAAAACAAACTACATTGTCACCAGAAGAGCAATACAAAATGTACAAGTGATATATTAAATTCATCTTTCCAGCTTGAATTTCAATGATGCATTGGGTCAACAATTTTGTGAGAAACATCTTCACCCTTAAATAAAGATTTTCTTAATTCCTTACCTGTGTGCTAATTAGATATCACCTTGTTTTCACATTAAACAGACTTCCACATGAGAAAGCAGCAAGGATGCAGTGGCGTTAATGTTTCCTGGTGTCAACTTGTATTATTTCAGTAGACATTGAAATGAGGATGCATCTTGCTGCCTTTCCAATGAAGCAAGTTTAATTTAGTAATAGGTGAAAAACCATCCTTACAAAGGTGTTAATCAGAGACTTGGCTTTGTGGACACTTTTCAGAGAACAAATTTGTTAGCATAAAAATAAAGCCAGAAAATGAAGAGCTGTTTAATCACTCAATTGGATTTTTCTGCCAGCATATTTTTTTTCTCTGCAACCCACTGCTAAATTGTGCTTCCTAGCTGTTTTTTATAAAATCACTGAATCAAATCTAACTCTGATTACATCAGAGAAGGCCAGGTACCCTACACAATAAGAGGGGGTTTGAAATTTTGACTTGTCTACTTAAATATCACCAAAATCTGATCACAAGGTCAATTACGTCCCTGGGTGGGATTGAACCACCAACCTTTTGGTTAATAGCCGAACACACTAACCGATTGCGCCACAGAGACACTTTGCAAAAAGTAAATACTGACAAAGGCTAATAAGCATACATCTAGAACGTTTCCTAGAAAAACATTAAAAAATCAATAATCTGGAGAGTTTTTGTAAGATGTTTCTTCCATCAACCAACGAAGAAACACATTGGTACTTTCCCATGATGAGTGAGTGCTTCAGGATCTCTTGCACTTACATGTGCAGCAGAGTACTGCAATGGAAGCATGCTGGACCCATAACCCAGAGGTAGGCAGATTGAAACTATCCTTTGCTATATGCATTTTTTTTGTTAATTTAAGTAATCAAAACTGGGATTGATATTTTGGCTCTTTTATTTTTACTTAAAGTACAATAACTTTTACCATTTTAATTTGTTTTAATAGTATATTGACAGTATAGTTTTCTTTCAAAAATCCACTTAATTTTCTTTACCCTGTTATTAAAATGGTAATTGACAAAAACAAACTACATTGTCACCAGAAGAGCAATACAAAATGTACAAGTGATATATTAAAATCATCTTTCCAGCTTGAATTTCAATGATGCATTGGGGCAACAATTTTGTGAGAAACATCTTCACCCTTAAATAAAGATTTTCGTAATTCCTTACCTGTGTGCTAATTAGATATCACCTTGTTTTCACATTAAACAGACTTCCACATGAGAAAGCAGCAAGGATGCAGTGGCGTTAATGTTTCCTGGTGTCAACCTGTATTATTTCAGTAGACATTGAAATGAGGATGCATCTTGCTGCCTTTCCAATGAAGCAAGTTTAATTTAGTAATAGGTGAAAAACCATCCTTACAAAGGTGTTAATCAGAGACTTGGCTTTGTGGACACTTTTCAGAGAACAAATTTGTTAGCATAAAAATAAAGCAAGAAAATTAAGAGCTGTTTAATCACGCAATTTGATTTTTTTGCCAGCATATTTCTTTTTCTCTGCAACCCACTGCTAAATTGTGCTTCCTAGATGTTTTTATAAAATCACTGAATCAAATCTAACTCTGATTACATCAGAGAAGGCCAGGTACCCTAAACCATAACAGGGGGTATGAAATTTGACTTGTCTACTTAAAGATCACCAAAATCTGATAACAAGGTCAATTACGTCCCTGGGTGGGATTGAACCACCAACCTTTTGGTTAATAGCCGTACACACTAACTGATTGCGCCACAGAGACACTTTGCAAAAGTACATACTGACAAAGGCTAATAAGCATTCATCTAAAACGTTTCCTAGAAAAACTTAAAAAAGTCAATAATCTGGAGAGTTTTTGTAAGATGTTTCTTCCATCAACCAACGAAGAAACACATTGGTACTTTCCCATGATGAGTGAGTGCTTCAGGATCTCTTGCACTTACATGTGCAGCAGAGTACTGCAATGGAAGCATGCTGGGCCCATAACCCAGAGGTAGGCAGATTGAAACTATCCTCTGCTATATGCATTTTTTTGTTTGTTAATTAAAGTAATCCAAAACTGGGATTGATATTTTGGCT
This sequence comes from Pseudophryne corroboree, assembly GCF_028390025.1. NCBI lineage: Eukaryota > Metazoa > Chordata > Amphibia > Anura > Myobatrachidae > Pseudophryne > Pseudophryne corroboree. Next base: position 232,682 of record NW_026970164.1, read on the forward strand.
CTTTTATTTTTACTTAAAGTACAATAACTTTTACCATTGTAATTTGTTTTAATAGTATATTGACAGTATTGTTTTCTTTCAAAAATCCACTTAATTCTCTTTACCCTATTATTAAAATGGTAATTGACAAAAACAAACTACATTGTCACCAGAAGAGCAATACAAAATGTACAAGTGATATATTAAAATCATCTTTCCAGCTTGAATTTCAATGATGCATTGGGGCAACGATTTTGTGAGAAACATCTTCACCCTTAAATAAAGATTTTCTTAATTCCTTACCTGTGTGCTAATTAGATATCACCTTGTTTTCACATTAAACAGACTTCCACATGAGAAAGCAGCAAGGATGCAGTGGCGTTAATGTTTCCTGGTGTAAACCTGTATTATTTCAGTAGACATTGAAATGAGGATGCATCTTGCTGCCTTTCCAATGAAGCAAGTTTAATTTAGTAATCGGTGAAAAACCATCCCTACAAAGGTGTTAATCAGAGACTTGGCTTTGTGGACACTTTTCAGAGAACAAATTTGTTAGCATAAAAATAAAGCAAGAAAATTAAGAGCTGTTTAATCACGCAATTTGATTTTTTTGCCAGCATATTTCTTTTTCTCTGCAACCCACTGCTAAATTGTGCTTCCTAGATGTTTTTATAAAATCACTGAATCAAATCTAACTCTGATTACATCAGAGAAGGCCAGGTACCCTAAACCATAACAGGGGGTATGAAATTTGACTTGTCTACTTAAAGATCACCAAAATCTGATAACAAGGTCAATTACGTCCCTGGGTGGGATTGAACCACCAACCTTTTGGTTAATAGCCGTACACACTAACTGATTGCGCCACAGAGACACTTTGCAAAAGTACATACTGACAAAGGCTAATAAGCATTCATCTAAAACGTTTCCTAGAAAAACTTAAAAAAGTCAATAATCTAGAGAGTTTTTGTAAGATGTTTCTTCCATCAACCAACGAAGAAACACATTGGTACTTTCCCATGATGAGTGAGTGCTTCAGGATCTCTTGCACTTACATGTGCAGCAGAGTACTGCAATGGAAGCATGCTGGGCCCATAACCCAGAGGTAGGCAGATTGAAACTATCCTCTGCTATATGCATTTTTTTGTTTGTTAATTAAAGTAATCCAAAACTGGGATTGATATTTTGGCTCTTTTATTTTTACTTAAAGTACAATAACTTTTACCATTGTAATTTGTTTTAATAGTATATTGACAGTATTGTTTTCTTTCAAAAATCCACTTAATTCTCTTTACCCTATTATTAAAATGGTAATTGACAAAAACAAACTACATTGTCACCAGAAGAGCAATACAAAATGTACAAGTGATATATTAAAATCATCTTTCCAGCTTGAATTTCAATGATGCATTGGGGCAACGATTTTGTGAGAAACATCTTCACCCTTAAATAAAGATTTTCTTAATTCCTTACCTGTGTGCTAATTAGATATCACCTTGTTTTCACATTAAACAGACTTCCACATGAGAAAGCAGCAAGGATGCAGTGGCGTTAATGTTTCCTGGTGTCAACCTGTATTATTTCAGTAGACATTGAAATGAGGATGCATCTTGCTGCCTTTCCAATGAAGCAAGTTTAATTTAGTAATAGGTGAAAAACCATCCTTACAAAGGTGTTAATCAGAGACTTGGCTTTGTGGACACTTTTCAGAGAACAAATTTGTTAGCATAAAAATAAAGCCAGAAAATAAAGAGCTGTTTAATCACTCAATTGGATTTTTCTGCCAGCATATTTGTTTTCTCTGCAACCCACTGCTAAATTGTGCTTCCTAGCTGTTTTTATAAAATCACTGAATCAAATCTAACTCTGATTACATCAGAGAAGGCCAGGTACCCTACACAATAAGAGGGGGGTTTGAAATTTTGACTTGTCTACTTAAATATCACCAAAATCTGATCACAAGGTCAATTACGGCCCTGGGTGGGATTGAACCACCAACCTTTTGGTTAATAGCCGAACACACTAACCGATTGCGCCACAGAGACACTTTGCAAAAAGTACATACTGACAAAGGCTAATAAGCATACATCTAGAACGTTTCCTAGAAAAACATTAAAAAATCAATAATCTGGAGAGTTTTTGTAAGATGTTTCTTCCATCAACCAACGAAGAAACACATTGGTACTTTCCCATGATGAGTGAGTGCTTCAGGATCTCTTGCACTTACATGTGCAGCAGAGTACTGCAATGGAAGCATGCTGGACCCATAACCCAGAGGTAGGCAGATTGAAACTATCCTTTGCTATATGCATTTTTTTTGTTAATTTAAGTAATCAAAACTGGGATTGATATTTTTGCTCTTTTATTTTTACTTAAAGTACAATAACTTTTACCATTTTAATTTGTTTTAATAGTATATTGACAGTATAGTTTTCTTTCAAAAATCCACTTAATTTTCTTTACCCTGTTATTAAAATGGTAATTGACAAAAACAAACTACATTGTCACCAGAAGAGCAATACAAAATGTACAAGTGATATATTAAAATCATCTTTCCAGCTTGAATTTCAATGATGCATTGGGGCAACAATTTTGTGAGAAACATCTTCACCCTTAAATAAAGTTTTTCGTAATTCCTTACCTGTGTGCTAATTAGATATCACCTTGTTTTCACATTAAACAGACTTCCACATGAGAAAGCAGCAAGGATGCAGTGGCGTTAATGTTTCCTGGTGTCAACCTGTATTATTTCAGTAGACATTGAAATGAGGATGCATCTTGCTGCCTTTCCAATGAAGCAAGTTTAATTTAGTAATAGGTGAAAAACCATCCTTACAAAGGTGTTAATCAGAGACTTGGCTTTGTGGACACTTTTCAGAGAACAAACTTGTTAGCATAAAAATAAAGCCAGAAAATGAAGAGCTGTTTAATCACTCAATTGGATTTTTCTGCCAGCATATTTTTTTTCTCTGCAACCCACTGCTAAATTGTGCTTCCTAGCTGTTTTTATAAAATCACTGAATCAAATCTAACTCTGATTACATCAGAGAAGGCCAGGTACCCTACACCATAACAGGGGGTTTGAAATTTTGACTTGTCTACTTAAATATCACCAAAATCTGATCACAAGTTTAATTACGTCCCTGGGTGGGATTGAACCACCAACCTTTTGGTTAATAGCCGAACACACTAACCGATTGCGCCACAGAGACACTTTGCAAAAAGTGCATACTGACAAAGGCTAATAGGCATACATCTAGAACGTTTCCTAGAAAAACATTAAAAAATCAATAATCTGGAGAGTTTTTGTAAGATGTTTCTTCCATCAACCAACGAAGAAACACATTGGTACTTTCCCATGATGAGTGAGTGCTTCAGGATCTCTTGCACTTACATGTGCAGCAGAGTACTGCAATGGAAGCATGCTGGACCCATAACCCAGAGGTAGGCAGATTGAAACTATCCTTTGCTATATGCATTTTTTTTGTTAATTTAAGTAATCAAAACTGGGATTGATATTTTTGCTCTTTTATTTTTACTTAAAGTACAATAACTTTTACCATTTTAATTTGTTTTAATAGTATATTGACAGTATAGTTTTCTTTCAAAAATCCACTTAATTTTCTTTACCCTGTTATTAAAATGGTAATTGACAAAAACAAACTACATTGTCACCAGAAGAGCAATACAAAATGTACAAGTGATATATTAAAATCATCTTTCCAGCTTGAATTTCAATGATGCATTGGGGCAACGATTTTGTGAGAAACATCTTCACCCTTAAATAAAGATTTTCGTAATTCCTTACCTGTGTGCTAATTAGATATCACCTTGTTTTCACATTAAACAGACTTCCACATGAGAAAGCAGCAAGGATGCAGTGGCGTTAATGTTTCCTGGTGTCAACCTGTATTATTTCAGTAGACATTGAAATGAGGATGCATCTTGCTGCCTTTCCAATGAAGCAAGTTTAATTTAGTAATCGGTGAAAAACCATCCCTACAAAGGTGTTAATCAGAGACTTGGCTTTGTGGACACTTTTCAGAGAACAAATTTGTTAGCATAAAAATAAAGCAAGAAAATTAAGAGCTGTTTAATCACGCAATTTGATTTTTTTGCCAGCATATTTCTTTTTCTCTGCAACCAACTGCTAAATTGTGCTTCCTAGATGTTTTTATAAAATCACTGAATCAAATCTAACTCTGATTACATCAGAGAAGGCCAGGTACCCTAAACCATAACAGGGGGTATGAAATTTGACTTGTCTACTTAAAGATCACCAAAATCTGATAACAAGGTCAATTACGTCCCTGGGTGGGATTGAACCACCAACCTTTTGGTTAATAGCCGTACACACTAACTGATTGCGCCACAGAGACACTTTGCAAAAGTACATACTGACAAAGGCTAATAAGCATTCATCTAAAACGTTTCCTAGAAAAACTTAAAAAAGTCAATAATCTGGAGAGTTTTTGTAAGATGTTTCTTCCATCAACCAACGAAGAAACACATTGGTACTTTCCCATGATGAGTGAGTGCTTCAGGATCTCTTGCACTTACATGTGCAGCAGAGTACTGCAATGGAAGCATGCTGGGCCCATAACCCAGAGGTAGGCAGATTGAAACTATCCTCTGCTATATGCATTTTTTTGTTTGTTAATTAAAGTAATCCAAAACTGGGATTGATATTTTGGCTCTTTTATTTTTACTTAAAGTACAATAACTTTTACCATTGTAATTTGTTTTAATAGTATATTGACAGTATTGTTTTCTTTCAAAAATCCACTTAATTCTCTTTACCCTATTATTAAAATGGTAATTGACAAAAACAAACTACATTGTCACCAGAAGAGCAATACAAAATGTACAAGTGATATATTAAAATCATCTTTCCAGCTTGAATTTCAATGATGCATTGGGGCAACGATTTTGTGAGAAACATCTTCACCCTTAAATAAAGATTTTCTTAATTCCTTACCTGTGTGCTAATTAGATATCACCTTGTTTTCACATTAAACAGACTTCCACATGAGAAAGCAGCAAGGATGCAGTGGCGTTAATGTTTCCTGGTGTCAACCTGTATTATTTCAGTAGACATTGAAATGAGGATGCATCTTGCTGCCTTTCCAATGAAGCAAGTTTAATTTAGTAATAGGTGAAAAACCATCCTTACAAAGGTGTTAATCAGAGACTTGGCTTTGTGGACACTTTTCAGAGAACAAATTTGTTAGCATAAAAATAAAGCCAGAAAATAAAGAGCTGTTTAATCACTCAATTGGATTTTTCTGCCAGCATATTTGTTTTCTCTGCAACCCACTGCTAAATTGTGCTTCCTAGCTGTTTTTATAAAATCACTGAATCAAATCTAACTCTGATTACATCAGAGAAGGCCAGGTACCCTACACCATAACAGGGGGTTTGAAATTTTGACTTGTCTACTTAAAGATCACCAAAACCTGATAACAAGGTCAATTAGGTCCCTGTGTGGGATTGAACCACCAACCTTTTGGTTAATAGCCATACATACTAACTGATTGCGCCACAGAGACACTTTGCAAAAGTCCATACTGACAAAGGCTAATAAGCATTCATCTAAAACGTTTCCTAGCAAAACTTTAAAAAGTCAATAATCTGGAGAGTTTTTGTAAGATGTTTCTTCCATCAACCAACGAAGAAACACATTGGTACTTTCCCATGATGAGTGAGTGCTTCAGGATCTCTTGCACTTACATGTGCAGCAGAGTACTGCAATGGAAGCATGCTGGGCCCATAACCCAGAGGTAGGCAGATTGAAACTATCCTCTGCTATATGCATTTTTTTTTGTTAATTAAAGTAATCCAAAACTGGGATTGATATTTTGTCTCTTTTATTTTTACTTAAAGTACAATAACTTTTACCATTTTAATTTGTTTTAATAGTATATTGACAGTATTGTTTTCTTTAAAAAATCCACTTAATTTTCTTTACCCTATTAATAAAATGGTAATTGACAAAAACAAACTACATTGTCACCAGAAGAGTAATACAAAATGTACAAGTGATATATTAAATTCATCTTTCCAGCTTGAATTTCAATGATGCATTGGGTCAACAATTTTGTGAGAAACATCTTCACCCTTAAATAAAGATTTTCTTAATTCCTTACCTGTGTGCTAATTAGATATCACCTTGTTTTCACATTAAACAGACTTCCACATGAGAAAGCAGCAAGGATGCAGTGGCGTTAATGTTTCCTGGTGTCAACTTGTATTATTTCAGTAGACATTGAAATGAGGATGCATCTTGCTGCCTTTCCAATGAAGCAAGTTTAATTTAGTAATAGGTGAAAAACCATCCTTACAAAGGTGTTAATCAGAGACTTGGCTTTGTGGACACTTTTCAGAGAACAAATTTGTTAGCATAAAAATAAAGCCAGAAAATGAAGAGCTGTTTAATCACTCAATTGGATTTTTCTGCCAGCATATTTTTTTTCTCTGCAACCCACTGCTAAATTGTGCTTCCTAGCTGTTTTTTATAAAATCACTGAATCAAATCTAACTCTGATTACATCAGAGAAGGCCAGGTACCCTACACAATAAGAAGGGGTTTGAAATTTTGACTTGTCTACTTAAATATCACCAAAATCTGATCACAAGGTCAATTACGTCCCTGGGTGGGATTGAACCACCAACCTTTTGGTTAATAGCCGAACACACTAACCGATTGCGCCACAGAGACACTTTGCAAAAAGTAAATACTGACAAAGGCTAATAAGCATACATCTAGAACGTTTCCTAGAAAAACATTAAAAAATCAATAATCTGGAGAGTTTTTGTAAGATGTTTCTTCCATCAACCAACGAAGAAACACATTGGTACTTTCCCATGATGAGTGAGTGCTTCAGGATCTCTTGCACTTACATGTGCAGCAGAGTACTGCAATGGAAGCATGCTGGACCCATAACCCAGAGGTAGGCAGATTGAAACTATCCTTTGCTATATGCATTTTTTTTGTTAATTTAAGTAATCAAAACTGGGATTGATATTTTTGCTCTTTTATTTTTACTTAAAGTACAATAACTTTTACCATTTTAATTTGTTTTAATAGTATATTGACAGTATAGTTTTCTTTCAAAAATCCACTTAATTTTCTTTACCCTGTTATTAAAATGGTAATTGACAAAAACAAACTACATTGTCACCAGAAGAGCAATACATAATGTACAAGTGATATATTAAAATCATCTTTCCAGCTTGAATTTCAATGATGCATTGGGGCAACAATTTTGTGAGAAACATCTTCACCCTTAAATAAAGATTTTCGTAATTCCTTACCTGTGTGCTAATTAGATATCACCTTGTTTTCACATTAAACAGACTTCCACATGAGAAAGCAGCAAGGATGCAGTGGCGTTAATGTTTCCTGGTGTCAACCTGTATTATTTCAGTAGACATTGAAATGAGGATGCATCTTGCTGCCTTTCCAATGAAGCAAGTTTAATTTAGTAATAGGTGAAAAACCATCCTTACAAAGGTGTTAATCAGAGACTTGGCTTTGTGGACACTTTTCAGAGAACAAATTTGTTAGCATAAAAATAAAGCCAGAAAATGAAGAGCTGTTTAATCACTCAATTGGATTTTTCTGCCAGCATATTTTTTTTCTCTGCAACCCACTGCTAAATTGTGCTTCCTAGCTGTTTTTATAAAATCACTGAATCAAATCTAACTCTGATTACATCAGAGAAGGCCAGGTACCCTACACCATAACAGGGGGTTTGAAATTTTGACTTGTCTACTTAAATATCACCAAAATCTGATAACAAGGTCAATTACGTCCCTGGGTGGGATTGAACCACCAACCTTTTGGTTAATAGCCGAACACACTAACCGATTGCGCCACAGAGACACTTTGCAAAAAGTGCATACTGACAAAGGCTAATAGGCATACATCTAGAACGTTTCCTAGAAAAACATTAAAAAATCAATAATCTGGAGAGTTTTTGTAAGATGTTTCTTCCATCAACCAACGAAGAAACACATTGGTACTTTCCCATGATGAGTGAGTGCTTCAGGATCTCTTGCACTTACATGTGCAGCAGAGTACTGCAATGGAAGCATGCTGGACCCATAACCCAGAGGTAGGCAGATTGAAACTATCCTTTGCTATATGCATTTTTTTTGTTAATTTAAGTAATCAAAACTGGGATTGATATTTTTGCTCTTTTATTTTTACTTAAAGTACAATAACTTTTACCATTTTAATTTGTTTTAATAGTATATTGACAGTATAGTTTTCTTTCAAAAATCCACTTAATTTTCTTTACCCTGTTATTAAAATGGTAATTGACAAAAACAAACTACATTGTCACCGGAAGAGCAATACAAAATGTACAAGTGATATATTAAAATCATCTTTCCAGCTTGAATTTCAATGATGCATTGGGGCAACGATTTTGTGAGAAACATCTTCACCCTTAAATAAAGATTTTCATAATTCCTTACCTGTGTGCTAATTAGATATCACCTTGTTTTCACATTAAACAGACTTCCACATGAGAAAGCAGCAAGGATGCAGTGGCGTTAATGTTTCCTGGTGTCAACCTGTATTATTTCAGTAGACATTGAAATGAGGATGCATCTTGCTGCCTTTCCAATGAAGCAAGTTTAATTTAGTAATAGGTGAAAAACCATCCTTACAAAGGTGTTAATCAGAGACTTGGCTTTGTGGACACTTTTCAGAGAACAAATTTGTTAGCATAAAAATAAAGCCAGAAAATGAAGAGCTGTTTAATCACTCAATTGGATTTTTCTGCCAGCATATTTTTTTTCTCTGCAACCCACTGCTAAATTGTGCTTCCTAGCTGTTTTTATAAAATCACTGAATCAAATCTAACTCTGATTACATCAGAGAAGGCCAGGTACCCTACACCATAACAGGGGGTTTGAAATTTTGACTTGTCTACTTAAATATCACCAAAATCTGATAACAAGGTCAATTACGTCCCTGGGTGGGATTGAACCACCAACCTTTTGGTTAATAGCCGAACACACTAACCGATTGCGCCACAGAGACACTTTGCAAAAAGTGCATACTGACAAAGGCTAATAGGCATACATCTAGAACGTTTCCTAGAAAAACATTAAAAAATCAATAATCTGGAGAGTTTTTGTAAGATGTTTCTTCCATCAACCAACGAAGAAACACATTGGTACTTTCCCATGATGAGTGAGTGCTTCAGGATCTCTTGCACTTACATGTGCAGCAGAGTACTGCAATGGAAGCATGCTGGACCCATAACCCAGAGGTAGGCAGATTGAAACTATCCTTTGCTATATGCATTTTTTTTGTTAATTTAAGTAATCAAAACTGGGATTGATATTTTTGCTCTTTTATTTTTACTTAAAGTACAATAACTTTTACCATTTTAATTTGTTTTAATAGTATATTGACAGTATAGTTTTCTTTCAAAAATCCACTTAATTTTCTTTACCCTGTTATTAAAATGGTAATTGACAAAAACAAACTACATTGTCACCGGAAGAGCAATACAAAATGTACAAGTGATATATTAAAATCATCTTTCCAGCTTGAATTTCAATGATGCATTGGGGCAACGATTTTGTGAGAAACATCTTCACCCTTAAATAAAGATTTTCATAATTCCTTACCTGTGTGCTAATTAGATATCACCTTGTTTTCACATTAAACAGACTTCCACATGAGAAAGCAGCAAGGATGCAGTGGCGTTAATGTTTCCTGGTGTCAACCTGTATTATTTCAGTAGACATTGAAATGAGGATGCATCTTGCTGCCTTTCCAATGAAGCAAGTTTAATTTAGTAATCGGTGAAAAACCATCCCTACAAAGGTGTTAATCAGAGACTTGGCTTTGTGGACACTTTTCAGAGAACAAATTTGTTAGCATAAAAATAAAGCAAGAAAATTAAGAGCTGTTTAATCACGCAATTTGATTTTTTTGCCAGCATATTTCTTTTTCTCTGCAACCCACTGCTAAATTGTGCTTCCTAGATGTTTTTATAAAATCTCTGAATCAAATCTAACTCTGATTACATCAGAGAAGGCCAGGTACCCTAAACCATAACAGGGGGTATGAAATTTGACTTGTCTACTTAAAGATCACCAAAATCTGATAACAAGGTCAATTACGTCCCTGGGTGGGATTGAACCACCAACCTTTTGGTTAATAGCCGTACACACTAACTGATTGCGCCACAGAGACACTTTGCAAAAGTACATACTGACAAAGGCTAATAAGCATTCATCTAAAACGTTTCCTAGAAAAACTTAAAAAAGTCAATAATCTGGAGAGTTTTTGTAAGATGTTTCTTCCATCAACCAACGAAGAAACACATTGGTACTTTCCCATGATGAGTGAGTGCTTCAGGATCTCTTGCACTTACATGTGCAGCAGAGTACTGCAATGGAAGCATGCTGGGCCCATAACCCAGAGGTAGGCAGATTGAAACTATCCTCTGCTATATGCATTTTTTTGTTTGTTAATTAAAGTAATCCAAAACTGGGATTGATATTTTGGCTCTTTTATTTTTACTTAAAGTACAATAACTTTTACCATTGTAATTTGTTTTAATAGTATATTGACAGTATTGTTTTCTTTCAAAAATCCACTTAATTCTCTTTACCCTATTATTAAAATGGTAATTGACAAAAACAAACTACATTGTCACCAGAAGAGCAATACATAATGTACAAGTGATATATTAAAATCATCTTTCCAGCTTGAATTTCAATGATGCATTGGGGCAACAATTTTGTGAGAAACATCTTCACCCTTAAATAAAGATTTTCGTAATTCCTTACCTGTGTGCTAATTAGATATCACCTTGTTTTCACATTAAACAGACTTCCACATGAGAAAGCAGCAAGGATGCAGTGGCGTTAATGTTTCCTGGTGTAAACCTGTATTATTTCAGTAGACATTGAAATGAGGATGCATCTTGCTGCCTTTCCAATGAAGCAAGTTTAATTTAGTAATAGGTGAAAAACCATCCTTACAAAGGTGTTAATCAGAGACTTGGCTTTGTGGACACTTTTCAGAGAACAAATTTGTTAGCATAAAAATAAAGCCAGAAAATGAAGAGCTGTTTAATCACTCAATTGGATTTTTCTGCCAGCATATTTTTTTTCTCTGCAACCCACTGCTAAATTGTGCTTCCTAGCTGTTTTTTATAAAATCACTGAATCAAATCTAACTCTGATTACATCAGAGAAGGCCAGGTACCCTACACAATAAGAAGGGGTTTGAAATTTTGACTTGTCTACTTAAATATCACCAAAATCTGATCACAAGGTCAATTACGTCCCTGGGTGGGATTGAACCACCAACCTTTTGGTTAATAGCCGAACACACTAACCGATTGCGCCACAGAGACACTTTGCAAAAAGTAAATACTGACAAAGGCTAATAAGCATACATCTAGAACGTTTCCTAGAAAAACATTAAAAAATCAATAATCTGGAGAGTTTTTGTAAGATGTTTCTTCCATCAACCAACGAAGAAACACATTGGTACTTTCCCATGATGAGTGAGTGCTTCAGGATCTCTTGCACTTACATGTGCAGCAGAGTACTGCAATGGAAGCATGCTGGACCCATAACCCAGAGGTAGGCAGATTGAAACTATCCTTTGCTATATGCATTTTTTTTGTTAATTTAAGTAATCAAAACTGGGATTGATATTTTTGCTCTTTTATTTTTACTTAAAGTACAATAACTTTTACCATTTTAATTTGTTTTAATAGTATATTGACAGTATAGTTTTCTTTCAAAAATCCACTTAATTTTCTTTACCCTGTTATTAAAATGGTAATTGACAAAAACAAACTACATTGTCACCAGAAGAGCAATACATAATGTACAAGTGATATATTAAAATCATCTTTCCAGCTTGAATTTCAATGATGCATTGGGGCAACAATTTTGTGAGAAACATCTTCACCCTTAAATAAAGATTTTCGTAATTCCTTACCTGTGTGCTAATTAGATATCACCTTGTTTTCACATTAAACAGACTTCCACATGAGAAAGCAGCAAGGATGCAGTGGCGTTAATGTTTCCTGGTGTCAACCTGTATTATTTCAGTAGACATTGAAATGAGGATGCATCTTGCTGCCTTTCCAATGAAGCAAGTTTAATTTAGTAATAGGTGAAAAACCATCCTTACAAAGGTGTTAATCAGAGACTTGGCTTTGTGGACACTTTTCAGAGAACAAATTTGTTAGCATAAAAATAAAGCCAGAAAATGAAGAGCTGTTTAATCACTCAATTGGATTTTTCTGCCAGCATATTTTTTTTCTCTGCAACCCACTGCTAAATTGTGCTTCCTAGCTGTTTTTATAAAATCACTGAATCAAATCTAACTCTGATTACATCAGAGAAGGCCAGGTACCCTACACCATAACAGGGGGTTTGAAATTTTGACTTGTCTACTTAAATATCACCAAAATCTGATAACAAGGTCAATTACGTCCCTGGGTGGGATTGAACCACCAACCTTTTGGTTAATAGCCGAACACACTAACCGATTGCGCCACAGAGACACTTTGCAAAAAGTGCATACTGACAAAGGCTAATAGGCATACATCTAGAACGTTTCCTAGAAAAACATTAAAAAATCAATAATCTGGAGAGTTTTTGTAAGATGTTTCTTCCATCAACCAACGAAGAAACACATTGGTACTTTCCCATGATGAGTGAGTGCTTCAGGATCTCTTGCACTTACATGTGCAGCAGAGTACTGCAATGGAAGCATGCTGGACCCATAACCCAGAGGTAGGCAGATTGAAACTATCCTTTGCTATATGCATTTTTTTTGTTAATTTAAGTAATCAAAACTGGGATTGATATTTTTGCTCTTTTATTTTTACTTAAAGTACAATAACTTTTACCATTTTAATTTGTTTTAATAGTATATTGACAGTATAGTTTTCTTTCAAAAATCCACTTAATTTTCTTTACCCTGTTATTAAAATGGTAATTGACAAAAACAAACTACATTGTCACCGGAAGAGCAATACAAAATGTACAAGTGATATATTAAAATCATCTTTCCAGCTTGAATTTCAATGATGCATTGGGGCAACGATTTTGTGAGAAACATCTTCACCCTTAAATAAAGATTTTCATAATTCCTTACCTGTGTGCTAATTAGATATCACCTTGTTTTCACATTAAACAGACTTCCACATGAGAAAGCAGCAAGGATGCAGTGGCGTTAATGTTTCCTGGTGTCAACCTGTATTATTTCAGTAGACATTGAAATGAGGATGCATCTTGCTGCCTTTCCAATGAAGCAAGTTTAATTTAGTAATAGGTGAAAAACCATCCTTACAAAGGTGTTAATCAGAGACTTGGCTTTGTGGACACTTTTCAGAGAACAAATTTGTTAGCATAAAAATAAAGCCAGAAAATGAAGAGCTGTTTAATCACTCAATTGGATTTTTCTGCCAGCATATTTTTTTTCTCTGCAACCCACTGCTAAATTGTGCTTCCTAGCTGTTTTTATAAAATCACTGAATCAAATCTAACTCTGATTACATCAGAGAAGGCCAGGTACCCTACACCATAACAGGGGGTTTGAAATTTTGACTTGTCTACTTAAATATCACCAAAATCTGATAACAAGGTCAATTACGTCCCTGGGTGGGATTGAACCACCAACCTTTTGGTTAATAGCCGAACACACTAACCGATTGCGCCACAGAGACACTTTGCAAAAAGTGCATACTGACAAAGGCTAATAGGCATACATCTAGAACGTTTCCTAGAAAAACATTAAAAAATCAATAATCTGGAGAGTTTTTGTAAGATGTTTCTTCCATCAACCAACGAAGAAACACATTGGTACTTTCCCATGATGAGTGAGTGCTTCAGGATCTCTTGCACTTACATGTGCAGCAGAGTACTGCAATGGAAGCATGCTGGACCCATAACCCAGAGGTAGGCAGATTGAAACTATCCTTTGCTATATGCATTTTTTTTGTTAATTTAAGTAATCAAAACTGGGATTGATATTTTTGCTCTTTTATTTTTACTTAAAGTACAATAACTTTTACCATTTTAATTTGTTTTAATAGTATATTGACAGTATAGTTTTCTTTCAAAAATCCACTTAATTTTCTTTACCCTGTTATTAAAATGGTAATTGACAAAAACAAACTACATTGTCACCGGAAGAGCAATACAAAATGTACAAGTGATATATTAAAATCATCTTTCCAGCTTGAATTTCAATGATGCATTGGGGCAACGATTTTGTGAGAAACATCTTCACCCTTAAATAAAGATTTTCATAATTCCTTACCTGTGTGCTAATTAGATATCACCTTGTTTTCACATTAAACAGACTTCCACATGAGAAAGCAGCAAGGATGCAGTGGCGTTAATGTTTCCTGGTGTCAACCTGTATTATTTCAGTAGACATTGAAATGAGGATGCATCTTGCTGCCTTTCCAATGAAGCAAGTTTAATTTAGTAATCGGTGAAAAACCATCCCTACAAAGGTGTTAATCAGAGACTTGGCTTTGTGGACACTTTTCAGAGAACAAATTTGTTAGCATAAAAATAAAGCAAGAAAATTAAGAGCTGTTTAATCACGCAATTTGATTTTTTTGCCAGCATATTTCTTTTTCTCTGCAACCCACTGCTAAATTGTGCTTCCTAGATGTTTTTATAAAATCTCTGAATCAAATCTAACTCTGATTACATCAGAGAAGGCCAGGTACCCTAAACCATAACAGGGGGTATGAAATTTGACTTGTCTACTTAAAGATCACCAAAATCTGATAACAAGGTCAATTACGTCCCTGGGTGGGATTGAACCACCAACCTTTTGGTTAATAGCCGTACACACTAACTGATTGCGCCACAGAGACACTTTGCAAAAGTACATACTGACAAAGGCTAATAAGCATTCATCTAAAACGTTTCCTAGAAAAACTTAAAAAAGTCAATAATCTGGAGAGTTTTTGTAAGATGTTTCTTCCATCAACCAACGAAGAAACACATTGGTACTTTCCCATGATGAGTGAGTGCTTCAGGATCTCTTGCACTTACATGTGCAGCAGAGTACTGCAATGGAAGCATGCTGGGCCCATAACCCAGAGGTAGGCAGATTGAAACTATCCTCTGCTATATGCATTTTTTTGTTTGTTAATTAAAGTAATCCAAAACTGGGATTGATATTTTGGCTCTTTTATTTTTACTTAAAGTACAATAACTTTTACCATTGTAATTTGTTTTAATAGTATATTGACAGTATTGTTTTCTTTCAAAAATCCACTTAATTCTCTTTACCCTATTATTAAAATGGTAATTGACAAAAACAAACTACATTGTCACCAGAAGAGCAATACAAAATGTACAAGTGATATATTAAAATCATCTTTCCAGCTTGAATTTCAATGATGCATTGGGGCAACGATTTTGTGAGAAACATCTTCACCCTTAAATAAAGATTTTCTTAATTCCTTACCTGTGTGCTAATTAGATATCACCTTGTTTTCACATTAAACAGACTTCCACATGAGAAAGCAGCAAGGATGCAGTGGCGTTAATGTTTCCTGGTGTCAACCTGTATTATTTCAGTAGACATTGAAATGAGGATGCATCTTGCTGCCTTTCCAATGAAGCAAGTTTAATTTAGTAATAGGTGAAAAACCATCCTTACAAAGGTGTTAATCAGAGACTTGGCTTTGTGGACACTTTTCAGAGAACAAATTTGTTAGCATAAAAATAAAGCCAGAAAATAAAGAGCTGTTTAATCACTCAATTGGATTTTTCTGCCAGCATATTTGTTTTCTCTGCAACCCACTGCTAAATTGTGCTTCCTAGCTGTTTTTATAAAATCACTGAATCAAATCTAACTCTGATTACATCAGAGAAGGCCAGGTACCCTACACCATAACAGGGGGTTTGAAATTTTGACTTGTCTACTTAAAGATCACCAAAATCTGATAACAAGGTCAATTAGGTCCCTGGGTGGGATTGAACCACCAACCTTTTGGTTAATAGCCATACATACTAACTGATTGCGCCACAGAGACACTTTGCAAAAGTCCATACTGACAAAGGCTAATAAGCATTCATCTAAAACGTTTCCTAGCAAAACTTTAAAAAGTCAATAATCTGGAGAGTTTTTGTAAGATGTTTCTTCCATCAACCAACGAAGAAACACATTGGTACTTTCCCATGATGAGTGAGTGCTTCAGGATCTCTTGCACTTACATGTGCAGCAGAGTACTGCAATGGAAGCATGCTGGGCCCATAACCCAGAGGTAGGCAGATTGAAACTATCCTCTGCTATATGCATTTTTTTTTGTTAATTAAAGTAATCCAAAACTGGGATTGATATTTTGTCTCTTTTATTTTTACTTAAAGTACAATAACTTTTACCATTTTAATTTGTTTTAATAGTATATTGACAGTATTGTTTTCTTTCAAAAATCCACTTAATTTTCTTTACCCTATTAATAAAATGGTAATTGACAAAAACAAACTACATTGTCACCAGAAGAGCAATACAAAATGTACAAGTGATATATTAAATTCATCTTTCCAGCTTGAATTTCAATGATGCATTGGGTCAACAATTTTGTGAGAAACATCTTCACCCTTAAATAAAGATTTTCTTAATTCCTTACCTGTGTGCTAATTAGATATCACCTTGTTTTCACATTAAACAGACTTCCACATGAGAAAGCAGCAAGGATGCAGTGGCGTTAATGTTTCCTGGTGTCAACTTGTATTATTTCAGTAGACATTGAAATGAGGATGCATCTTGCTGCCTTTCCAATGAAGCAAGTTTAATTTAGTAATAGGTGAAAAACCATCCTTACAAAGGTGTTAATCAGAGACTTGGCTTTGTGGACACTTTTCAGAGAACAAATTTGTTAGCATAAAAATAAAGCCAGAAAATGAAGAGCTGTTTAATCACTCAATTGGATTTTTCTGCCAGCATATTTTTTTTCTCTGCAACCCACTGCTAAATTGTGCTTCCTAGATGTTTTTATAAAATCACTGAATCAAATCTAACTCTGATTACATCAGAGAAGGCCAGGTACCCTACACAATAAGAGGGGGTTTGAAATTTTGACTTGTCTACTTAAATATCACCAAAATCTGATCACAAGGTCAATTACGTCCCTGGGTGGGATTGAACCACCAACCTTTTGGTTAATAGCGAACACACTAACCGATTGCGCCACAGAGACACTTTGCAAAAAGTACATACTGACAAAGGCTAATAAGCATACATCTAGAACGTTTCCTAGAAAAACATTAAAAAATCAATAATCTGGAGAGTTTTTGTAAGATGTTTCTTCCATCAACCAACGAATAAACACATTGGTACTTTCCCATGATGAGTGAGTGCTTCAGGATCTCTTGCACTTACATGTGCAGCAGAGTACTGCAATGGAAGCATGCTGGACCCATAACCCAGAGGTAGGCAGATTGAAACTATCCTTTGCTATATGCATTTTTTTTTGTTAATTTAAGTAATCAAAACTGGGATTGATATTTTTGCTCTTTTATTTTTACTTAAAGTACAATAACTTTTACCATTTTAATTTGTTTTAATAGTATATTGACAGTATAGTTTTCTTTCAAAAATCCACTTAATTTTCTTTACCCTATTATTAAAATGGTAATTGACAAAAAAAACTACATTGTCACCAGAAGAGAAATACAAAATGTACAAGTGATATATTAAAATCATCTTTCCAGCTTGAATTTCAATGATGCATTGGGGCAACAATTTTGTGAGAAACATTTTCACCCTTAAATAAAGATTTTCGTAATTCCTTACCTGTGTGCTAATTAGATATCACCTTGTTTTCACATTAAACAGACTTCCACATGAGAAAGCAGCAAGGATGCAGTGGCGTTAATGTTTCCTGGTTTCAACCTGTATTATTTCAGTAGACATTGAAATGAGGATGCATCTTGCTGCCTTTCCAATGAAGCAAGTTTAATTTAGTAATAGGTGAAAAACCATCCCTACAAAGGTGTTAATCAGAGACTTGGCTTTGTGGACACTTTTCAGAGAACAAATTTGTTAGCATAAAAATAAAGCCAGAAAATGAAGAGCTGTTTAATCACGCAATTTGATTTTTTTGCCAGCATATTTCTTTTTCTCTGCAACCCACTGCTAAATTGTGCTTCCTAGATGTTTTTATAAAATCACTGAATCATATCTAACTCTGATCACATCAGAGAAGGCCAGGTACCCTACACAATAACAGGGGGTATGAAATTTGACTTGTCTACTTAAAGATCACCAAAATCTGATAACAAGGTCAATTACATCCCTGGGTGGGATTGAACCACCAACCTTTTGGTTAATAGCCGTACACACTAACTGATTGCGCCACAGAGACACTTTGCAAAAGTACATACTGACAAATGCTAATAAGCATTCATCTAAAACGTTTCCTAGAAAAACTTAAAAAAGTCAATAATCTGGAGAGTTTTTGTAAGATGTTTCTTCTATCAACCAACGAAGAAACACATTGGTACTTTCCCATGATGAGTGAGTGCTTCAGGATCTCTTGCACTTACATGTGCAGCAGAGTACAGCAATGGAAGCATGCTGGGCCCATAACCCAGAGGTAGGCAGATTGAAACTATCCTCTGCTATATGCATTTTTTTTTGTTAATTAAAGTAATCCAAAACTGGGATTGATATTTTGGCTTTTATTTTTACTTAAAGTACAATAACTTTTACCATTTTAATTTGTTTTAATAGTATATTGACAGTATTGTTTTCTTTCAAAAATCCACTTCATTTTCTTTACCCTATTATTAAAATGGTGATTGACAAAAACAAACTACATTGTCACCAGAAGAGCAATACAAAATGTACAAGTGATATATTAAAATCATCTTTCCAGCTTGAATTTCAATGATGCATTGGGGCAACGATTTTGTGAGAAACATCTTCACCCTTAAATAAAGATTTTCTTAATTCCTTACCTGTGTGCTAATTAGATATCACCTTGTTTTCACATTAAACAGACTTCCACATGAGAAAGCAGCAAGGATGCAGTGGCGTTAATGTTTCCTGGTGTCAACCTGTATTATTTCAGTAGACATTGAAATGAGGATGCATCTTGCTGCCTTTCCAATGAAGCAAGTTTAATTTAGTAATAGGTGAAAAACCATCCCTACAAAGGTGTTAATCAGAGACTTTGCTTTGTGGACACTTTTCAGAGAACAAATTTGTTAGCATAAAAATAAAGCCAGAAAATGAAGAGCTGTTTAATCACTCAATTGGATTTTTTTGCCAGCATATTTCTTTTTCTCTGCAACCCACTGCTAAATTGTGCTTCCTAGCTGTTTTTATAAAATCACTGAATCAAATCTAACTCTGATTACATCAGAGAAGGCCAGGTACCCTACACCATAACAGGGGGTTTGAAATTTTGACTTGTCTACTTAAAGATCACCAAAATCTGATAACAAGGTCAATTACGTACCTGGGTGGGATTGAACCACCAACCTTTTGGTTAATAGCCGTACACACTAACTGATTGCAACACAGAGACACATTGCAAAAGTATGTACTGACAAGGGCTAATAAGCATTCATCTAAAACGTTTCCTAGAAAAACTTTAAAAAGTCAATAATCTGGAGAGTTTTTGTAAGATGTTTCTTCCATCAACCAACGAAGAAACACATTGGTACTTTCCCATGATGAGTGAGTGCTTCAGGATCTCTTGCACTTACATGTGCAGCAGAGTACAGCAATGGAAGCATGCTGGGCCCATAACCCAGAGGTAGGCAGATTGAAACTATCCTCTGCTATATGCTTTTTTTTGTTAATTAAAGTAATCCAAAACTGGGATTGATATTTTGGCTCTTTTATTTTTACTTAAAGTACAATAACTTTTACCATTTTAATTTGTTTTAATAGTATATTGACAGTATTGTTTTCTTTCAAAAATCCACTTAATTTTCTTTACCCTATTATTAAAATGGTAATTGACAAAAACAAACTACATTGTCACCAGAAGAGCAATACAAAATGTACAAGTGATATATTAAAATCATCTTTCCAGCTTGAATTTCAATGATGCATTGGGGCAACGATTTTGTGAGAAACATCTTCACCCTTAAATAAAGATTTTCTTAATTCCTTACCTGTGTGATAATTAGATATCACCTTGTTTTCGCATTAAACAGACTTCCACATGAGAAAGCAGCAAGGATGCAGTGGCGTTAATGTTTCCTGGTGTCAACTTGTATTATTTCAGTAGACATTGAAATGAGGATGCATCTTGCTGCCTTTCCAATGAAGCAAGTTTAATTTAGTAATAGGTGAAAAACCATCCTTACAAAGGTGTTAATCAGAGACTTGGCTTTGTGGACACTTTTCAGAGAACAAATTTGTTAGCATAAAAATAAAGCCAGAAAATGAAGAGCTGTTTAATCACTCAATTGGATTTTTCTGCCAGCATATTTTTTTTCTCTGCAAACCACTGCTAAATTGTGCATCCTAGCTGTTTTTATAAAATCAATGAATCAAATCTAACTCTGATTACATCAGAGAAGGCCAGGTACCCTACACTATAAGAGGGGGTTTAAAATTTTGACTTGTCTACTTAAAGATCACCAAAATCTGATAACAAGGTCAATTACGTCCCTGGGTGGGATTGAACCACCAACCTTTTAGTTAATAGCCGTACACACTAACT
The DNA here is from genome assembly GCF_028390025.1 of Pseudophryne corroboree. Classification (NCBI taxonomy): domain Eukaryota; kingdom Metazoa; phylum Chordata; class Amphibia; order Anura; family Myobatrachidae; genus Pseudophryne; species Pseudophryne corroboree. Next base: position 253,372 of record NW_026970164.1, read on the forward strand.
GATTGCGCCACAGAGACACTTTACGAAAGTGTATACTGACAAAGGCTAATAAGCATTCATCTAAAACGTTTCCTAGAAAACCTTTAAAAAGTCAATAATCTGGAGAGTTTTTGTAAGATGTTTCTTCCATCAACCAACGAAGAAACACATTGGTACTTTCCCATGATGAGTGAGTGCTTCAGGGTCTCTTGCACTTACATGTGCAGCAGAGTACAGCAATGGAAGCATGCTGGGCTCATAACCCAGAGGTAGGCAGATTGAAACTATCCTCTGCTGTATGCTTTTTTTTTTAATTAAAGTAATCCAAAACTGGGATTGATATTTTGGCTCTTTTATTTTTACTTAAAGTACAATAACTTTTACCATTTTAATTTGTTTTAATAGTATATTGACAGTATTGTTTTCTTTCAAAAATCCACTTAAATTTCTTTACCCTATTATTAAAATGGTAATTGACAAAAACAAACTACATTGTCACCAGAAGAGCAATACAAAATGTACAAGTGATATATTAAAATCATCTTTCCAGCTTGAATTTCAATGATGCATTGGGGCAACGATTTTGTGAGAAACATCTTCACCCTTAAATAAAGATTTTCTTAATTCCTTACCTGTGTGCTAATTAGATATCACCTTGTTTTCGCATTAAACAGACTTCCACATGAGAAAGCAGCAAGGATGCAGTGGCGTTAATGTTTCCTGGTGTCAACTTGTATTATTTCAGTAGACATTGAAATGAGGATGCATCTTGCTGCCTTTCCAATGAAGCAAGTTTAATTTAGTAATAGGTGAAAAACCATCCCTACAAAGGTGTTAATCAGAGACTTGGCTTTGTGGACACTTTTCAGAGAACAAATTTGTTAGCATAAAAATAAAGCCAGAAAATGAAGAGCTGTTTAATCACTCAATTGGATTTTTTTTGCCAGCATATTTTTTTTCTCTGCAACCCACTGCTAAATTGTGCTTCCTAGCTATTTTTTATAAAATCACTGAATCAAATCTAACTCTGATTACATCAGAGAAGGCCAGGTACCCTACACAATAAGAGGGGGGTTTGAAATTTTGACTTGTCTACTTAAATATCACCAAAATCTGATCACAAGGTCAATTACGTTCCTGGGTGGGATTGAACCACCAATCTTTTGGTTAATAGCCTTACACACTAACCAATTGCACCACAGAGACACTTTGCAAAAAGTACATACTGACAAAGGCTAATATGCATTCATCAAGAACGTTTCCTAGAAAAACTTTAAAAAGTCAATAATCTGGAGAGTTTTTGTAAGATGTTTCTTCCATCAACCAATGAAGAAACACATTGGTACTTTCCCATGATGAGTGAGTGCTTCAGGATCTCTTGCACTTACATGTGCAGCAGAGTACTGCAATGGAAGCATGCTGGGCCCATAACCCAGAGATAGGCAGATTGAAACTATCCTTTGCTATATGCATTTTTTTTGTTAATTAAAGTAATCCAAAACTGGGAATGATATTTTTGCTCTTTTATTTTTACTTAAAGTACAATAACTTTTACCATTTTAATTTGTTTTAATAGTATATTGACAGTATTGTTTTCTTTCAAAAATCCACTTAATTTTCTTTACCCTATTATTAAAATGGTAATTGACAAAAACAAACTACATTGTCACCAGAAGAGCAATACAAAATGTACAAGTGATATATTAAAATCATCTTTCCAGCTTGAATTTCAATGATGCATTGGGGCAACGATTTTGTGAGAAACATCTTCACCCTTAAATAAAGATTTTCTTAATTCCTTACCTGTGTGCTAATTAGATATCACCTTGTTTTCACATTAAACAGACTTCCACATGAGAAAGCAGCAAGGATGCAGTGGCGTTAATGTTTCCTGGTGTCAACCTGTATTATTTCAGTAGACATTTAAATGAGGATGCATCTTGCTGCCTTTCCAATGAAGCAAGTTTAATTTAGTAATAGGTGAAAAACCATCCCTACAAAGGTGTTAATCAGAGACTTGGCTTTGTGGACACTTTTCAGAGAACAAATTTGTTAGCATAAAAATAAAGCCAGAAAATGAAGAGCTGTTTAATCACTCAATTGAATTTTTTTGCCAGCATATTTCTTTTTCTCTGCAACCCACTGCTAAATTGTGCTTCCTAGATGTTTTTATAAAATCACTGAATCAAATCTAACTCTGATTACATCAGAGAAGGCCAGGTACCCTACACAATAACAGGGGGTATGAAATTTGACTTGTCTACTTAAAGATCACCAAAATCTGATAACAAGGTCAATTACGTCCCTGGGTGGGATTGAACCACCAACCTTTTGGTTAATAGCCGTACACACTAACTGATTGCGCCACAGAGACACTTTGCAAAAGTACATACTGACAAATGCTAATAAGCATTCATCTAAAACGTTTCCTAGAAAAACTTAAAAAAGTCAATAATCTGGAGAGTTTTTGTAAGATGTTTCTTCTATCAACCAACGAAGAAACACATTGGTACTTTCCCATGATGAGTGAGTGCTTCAGGATCTCTTGCACTTACATGTACAGCAGAGTACAGCAATGGAAGCATGCTGGGCCCATAACCCAGAGGTAGGCAGATTGAAACTATCCTCTGCTATATGCATTTTTTTTTGTTAATTAAAGTAATCCAAAACTGGGATTGATATTTTGGCTCTTTTATTTTTACTTAAAGTACAATAACTTTTACCATTTTAATTTGTTTTAATAGTATATTGACAGTATTGTTTTCTTTCAAAAATCCACTTCATTTTCTTTACCCTATTATTAAAATGGTGATTGACAAAAACAAACTACATTGTCACCAGAAGAGCAATACAAAATGTACAAGTGATATATTAAAATCATCTTTCCATCTTGAATTTCAATGATGCATTGGGGCAACGATTTTGTGAGAAACATCTTCACCCTTAAATAAAGATTTTCTTAATTCCTTACCTGTGTGCTAATTAGATATCACCTTGTTTTCACATTAAACAGACTTCCACATGAGAAAGCAGCAAGGATGCAGTGGCGTTAATGTTTCCTGGTGTCAACCTGTATTATTTCAGTAGACATTGAAATGAGGATGCATCTTGCTGCCTTTCCAATGAAGCAAGTTTAATTTAGTAATAGGTGAAAAACCATCCCTACAAAGGTGTTAATCAGAGACTTTGCTTTGTGGACACTTTTCAGAGAACAAATTTGTTAGCATAAAAATAAAGCCAGAAAATGAAGAGCTGTTTAATCACTCAATTGGATTTTTTTGCCAGCATATTTCTTTTTCTCTGCAACCCACTGCTAAATTGTGCTTCCTAGCTGTTTTTATAAAATCACTGAATCAAATCTAACTCTGATTACATCAGAGAAGGCCAGGTACCCTACACCATAACAGGGGGTTTGAAATTTTGACTTGTCTACTTAAAGATCACCAAAATCTGATAACAAGGTCAATTACGTACCAGGGTGGGATTGAACCACCAACCTTTTGGTTAATAGCCGTACACACTAACTGATTGCGCCACAGAGACACATTGCAAAAGTATGTACTGACAAGGGCTAATAAGCATTCATCTAAAACGTTTCCTAGAAAAACTTTAAAAAGTCAATAATCTGGAGAGTTTTTGTAAGATGTTTCTTCCATCAACCAACGAAGAAACACATTGGTACTTTCCCATGATGAGTTAGTGCTTCAGGATCTCTTGCACTTACATGTGCAGCAGAGTACAGCAATGGAAGCATGCTGGGCCCATAACCCAGAGGTAGGCAGATTGAAACTATCCTCTGCTATATGCTTTTTTTTTGTTAATTAAAGTAATCCAAAACTGGGATTGATATTTTGGCTCTTTTATTTTTACTTAAAGTACAATAACTTTTACCATTTTAATTTGTTTTAATAGTATATTGACAGTATTGTTTTCTTTCAAAAATCCACTTAATTTTCTTTACCCTATTATTAAAATGGTAATTGACAAAAACAAACTACATTGTCACCAGAAGAGCAATACAAAATGTACAAGTGATATATTAAAATCATCTTTCCAGCTTGAATTTCAATGATGCATTGGGGCAACGATTTTGTGAGAAACATCTTCACCCTTAAATAAAGATTTTCTTAATTCCTTACCTGTGTGCTAATTAGATATCACCTTGTTTTCGCATTAAACAGACTTCCACATGAGAAAGCAGCAAGGATGCAGTGGCGTTAATGTTTCCTGGTGTCAACTTGTATTATTTCAGTAGACATTGAAATGAGGATGCATCTTGCTGCCTTTCCAATGAAGCAAGTTTAATTTAGTAATAGGTGAAAAACCATCCCTACAAAGGTGTTAATCAGAGACTTGGCTTTGTGGACACTTTTCAGAGAACAAATTTGTTAGCATAAAAATAAAGCCAGAAAATGAAGAGCTGTTTAATCACTCAATTGGATTTTTTTTGCCAGCATATTTTTTTTCTCTGCAACCCACTGCTAAATTGTGCTTCCTAGCTGTTTTTTATAAAATCACTGAATCAAATCTAACTCTGATTACATCAGAGAAGGCCAGGTACCCTACACAATAAGAGGGGGGTTTGAAATTTTGACTTGTCTACTTAAATATCACCAAAATCTGATCACAAGGTCAATTACGTTCCTGGGTGGGATTGAACCACCAATCTTTTGGTTAACAGCCTTACACACTAACCAATTGCACCACAGAGACACTTTGAAAAAAGTACATACTGACAAAGGCTAATATGCATTCATCAAGAACGTTTCCTAGAAAAACTTTAAAAAGTCAATAATCTGGAGAGTTTTTGTAAGATGTTTCTTCCATCAACCAATGAAGAAACACATTGGTACTTTCCCATGATGAGTGAGTGCTTCAGGATCTCTTGCACTTACATGTGCAGCAGAGTACTGCAATGGAAGCATGCTGGGCCCATAACCCAGAGATAGGCAGATTGAAACTATCCTTTGCTATATGCATTTTTTTTGTTAATTAAAGTAATCCAAAACTGGGATTGATATTTTTGCTCTTTTATTTTTACTTAAAGTACAATAACTTTTACCATTTTAATTTGTTTTAATAGTATATTGACAGTATTGTTTTCTTTCAAAAATCCACTTAATTTTCTTTACCCTATTATTAAAATGGTAATTGACAAAAACAAACTACATTGTCACCAGAAGAGCAATACAAAATGTACAAGTGATATATTAAAATCATCTTTCCAGCTTGAATTTCAATGATGCATTGGGGCAACGATTTTGTGAGAAACATCTTCACCCTTAAATAAAGATTTTCTTAATTCCTTACCTGTGTGCTAATTAGATATCACCTTGTTTTCACATTAAACAGACTTCCACATGAGAAAGCAGCAAGGATGCAGTGGCGTTAATGTTTCCTGGTGTCAACCTGTATTATTTCAGTAGACATTTAAATGAGGATGCATCTTGCTGCCTTTCCAATGAAGCAAGTTTAATTTAGTAATAGGTGAAAAACCATCCCTACAAAGGTGTTAATCAGAGACTTGGCTTTGTGGACACTTTTCAGAGAACAAATTTGTTAGCATAAAAATAAAGCCAGAAAATGAAGAGCTGTTTAATCACTCAATTGAATTTTTTTGCCAGCATATTTCTTTTTCTCTGCAACCCACTGCTAAATTGTGCTTCCTAGATGTTTTTATAAAATCACTGAATCAAATCTAACTCTGATTACATCAGAGAAGGCCAGGTACCCTACACAATAACAGGGGGTATGAAATTTGACTTGTCTACTTAAAGATCACCAAAATCTGATAACAAGGTCAATTACGTCCCTGGGTGGGATTGAACCACCAACCTTTTGGTTAATAGCCGTACACACTAACTGATTGCGCCACAGAGACACTTTGCAAAAGTACATACTGACAAATGCTAATAAGCATTCATCTAAAACGTTTCCTAGAAAAACTTAAAAAGTCAATAATCTGGAGAGTTTTTGTAAGATGTTTCTTCTATCAACCAACGAAGAAACACATTGGTACTTTCCCATGATGAGTGAGTGCTTCAGGATCTCTTGCACTTACATGTGCAGCAGAGTACAGCAATGGAAGCATGCTGGGCCCATAACCCAGAGGTAGGCAGATTGAAACTATCCTCTGCTATATGCATTTTTTTTTTGTTAATTAAAGTAATCCAAAACTGGGATTGATATTTTGGCTCTTTTATTTTTACTTAAAGTACAATAACTTTTACCATTTTAATTTGTTTTAATAGTATATTGACAGTATTGTTTTCTTTCAAAAATCCACTTCATTTTCTTTACCCTATTATTAAAATGGTGATTGACAAAAACAAACTACATTGTCACCAGAAGAGCAATACAAAATGTACAAGTGATATATTAAAATCATCTTTCCATCTTGAATTTCAATGATGCATTGGGGCAACGATTTTGTGAGAAACATCTTCACCCTTAAATAAAGATTTTCTTAATTCCTTACCTGTGTGCTAATTAGATATCACCTTGTTTTCACATTAAACAGACTTCCACATGAGAAAGCAGCAAGGATGCAGTGGCGTTAATGTTTCCTGGTGTCAACCTGTATTATTTCAGTAGACATTGAAATGAGGATGCATCTTGCTGCCTTTCCAATGAAGCAAGTTTAATTTAGTAATAGGTGAAAAACCATCCCTACAAAGGTGTTAATCAGAGACTTTGCTTTGTGGACACTTTTCAGAGAACAAATTTGTTAGCATAAAAATAAAGCCAGAAAATGAAGAGCTGTTTAATCACTCAATTGGATTTTTTTGCCAGCATATTTCTTTTTCTCTGCAACCCACTGCTAAATTGTGCTTCCTAGCTGTTTTTATAAAATCACTGAATCAAATCTAACTCTGATTACATCAGAGAAGGCCAGGTACCCTACACCATAACAGGGGGTTTGAAATTTTGACTTGTCTACTTAAAGATCACCAAAATCTGATAACAAGGTCAATTACGTACCTGGGTGGGATTGAACAACCAACCTTTTGGTTAATAGCCGTACACACTAACTGATTGCGCCACAGAGACACATTGCAAAAGTATGTACTGACAAGGGCTAATAAGCATTCATCTAAAACGTTTCCTAGAAAAACTTTAAAAAGTCAATAATCTGGAGAGTTTTTGTAAGATGTTTCTTCCATCAACCAACGAAGAAACACATTGGTACTTTCCCATGATGAGTTAGTGCTTCAGGATCTCTTGCACTTACATGTGCAGCAGAGTACAGCAATGGAAGCATGCTTGGCCCATAACCCAGAGGTAGGCAGATTGAAACTATCCTCTGCTATATGCTTTTTTTTTGTTAATTAAAGTAATCCAAAACTGGGATTGATATTTTGGCTCTTTTATTTTTACTTAAAGTACAATAACTTTTACCATTTTAATTTGTTTTAATAGTATATTGACAGTATTGTTTTCTTTCAAAAATCCACTTAATTTTCTTTACCCTATTATTAAAATGGTAATTGACAAAAACAAACTACATTGTCACCAGAAGAGCAATACAAAATGTACAAGTGATATATTAAAATCATCTTTCCAGCTTGAATTTCAATGATGCATTGGGGCAACGATTTTGTGAGAAACATCTTCACCCTTAAATACAGATTTTCTTAATTCCTTACCTGTGTGATAATTAGATATCACCTTATTTTCGCATTAAACAGACTTCCACATGAGAAAGCAGCAAGGATGCAGTGGCGTTAATGTTTCCTGGTGTCAACTTGTATTATTTCAGTAGACATTGAAATGAGGATGCATCTTGCTGCCTTTCCAATGAAGCAAGTTTAATTTAGTAATAGGTGAAAAACCATCCTTACAAAGGTGTTAATCAGAGACTTGGCTTTGTGGACACTTTTCAGAGAACAAATTTGTTAGCATAAAAATAAAGCCAGAAAATGAAGAGCTGTTTAATCACTCAATTGGATTTTTCTGCCAGCATATTTTTTTTCTCTGCAAACCACTGCTAAATTGTGCATCCTAGCTGTTTTTATAAAATCAATGAATCAAATCTAACTCTGATTACATCAGAGAAGGCCAGGTACCCTACACTATAAGAGGGGGTTTGAAATTTTGACTTGTCTACTTAAAGATCACCAAAATCTGATAACAAGGTCAATTACGTCCCTGGGTGGGATTGAACCACCAACCTTTTAGTTAATAGCCGTACACACTAACTGATTGCGCCACAGAGACACTTTACGAAAGTGTATACTGACAAAGGCTAATAAGCATTCATCTAAAACGTTTCCTAGAAAAACTTTAAAAAGTCAATAATCTGGAGAGTTTTTGTAAGATGTTTCTTCCATCAACCAACGAAGAAACACATTGGTACTTTCCCATGATGAGTGAGTGCTTCAGGATCTCTTGCACTTACATGTGCAGCAGAGTACAGCAATGGAAGCATGCTGGGCTCATAACCCAGAGGTAGGCAGATTGAAACTATCCTCTGCTGTATGCTTTTTTTTTTAATTAAAGTAATCCAAAACTGGGATTGATATTTTGGCTCTTTTATTTTTACTTAAAGTACAATAACTTTAACCATTTTAATTTGTTTTAATAGTATATTGACAGTATTGTTTTCTTTCAAAAATCCACTTAAATTTCTTTACCCTATTATTAAAATGGTAATTGACAAAAACAAACTACATTGTCACCAGAAGAGCAATACAAAATGTACAAGTGATATATTAAAATCATCTTTCCAGCTTGAATTTCAATGATGCATTGGGGCAACGATTTTGTGAGAAACATCTTCACCCTTAAATAAAGATTTTCTTAATTCCTTACCTGTGTGCTAATTAGATATCACCTTGTTTTCACATTAAACAGACTTCCACATGAGAAAGCAGCAAGGATGCAGTGGCGTTAATGTTTCCTGGTGTCAACCTGTATTATTTCAGTAGACATTTAAATGAGGATGCATCTTGCTGCCTTTCCAATGAAGCAAGTTTAATTTAGTAATAGGTGAAAAACCATCCCTACAAAGGTGTTAATCAGAGACTTGGCTTTGTGGACACTTTTCAGAGAACAAATTTGTTAGCATAAAAATAAAGCCAGAAAATGAAGAGCTGTTTAATCACTCAATTGAATTTTTTTGCCAGCATATTTCTTTTTCTCTGCAACCCACTGCTAAATTGTGCTTCCTAGCTGTTTTTATAAAATCACTGAATCAAATCTAACTCTGATTACATCAGAGAAGGCCAGGTACCCTACACCATAACAGGGGGTTTGAAATTTTGACTTGTCTACTTAAAGATCACCAAAATCTGATCACAAGGTCAATTACGTCCCTGGGTGTGATTGAACCACCAACCTTTTGGTTAGTAGCCGTACACACTAACTGATTGCGCCACAGAGACACTTTGCAGAAGTAAATACTGACAAAGGCTAATAAGCATTCATCTAAAACGTTTCCTAGAAAAACTTTAAAAAGTCAATAATCTGGAGAGTTTTTGTAAGATGTTTCTTCCATCAACCAACGAAGAAACACATTGGTACTTTCCCATGATGAGTGAGTGCTTCAGGATCTCTTGCACTTACATGTGCAGCAGAGTACAGCAATGGAAGCATGCTGGGCCCATAACCCAGAGGTAGGCAGATTGAAACTATCCTCTGCTATATGCATTTTTTTTTGTTAATTAAAGTAATCCAAAACTGGGATTGATATTTTGCCTCTTTTATTTTTACTTAAAGTACAATAACTTTTACCATTTTAATTTGTTTTAATAGTATATTGACAGTATTGTTTTCTTTCAAAAATCCACTTAATTTTCTTTACCCTATTATTAAAATGGTAATTGACAAAAACAAACTACATTGTCACCAGAAGAGCAATACAAAATGTACAAGTGATATATTAAAAACATCTTTCCAGCTTGAATTTCAATGATGCATTGGGGCAACGATTTTGTGAGAAACATCTTCACCCTTAAATAAAGATTTTCTTAATTCCTTACTTGTGTGCTAATTAGATATCACCTTGTTTCCACATTAAACAGACTTCCACATGAGAAAGCAGCAAGGATGCAGTGGCGTTAATGTTTCCTGGTGTCAACTTGTATTATTTCAGTAGACATTGAAATGAGGATGCTGCCTTTCCAATGAAGCAAGTTTAATTTAGTAATATGTGAAAAACCATCCCTACAAAGGTGTTAATCAGAGACTTGGCTTTGTGGACACTTTTCAGAGAACAAATTTGTTAGCATAAAAATAAAGCCAGAAATGAAGAGCTGTTTAATCACTCAATTGGATTTTTTTGCCAGCATATTTCTTTTTCTCTGCAACCCACTGCTAAATTGTGCTTCCTAGCTGTTTTTATAAAATCACTGAATCAAATCTAACTCTGATTACATCAGAGAAGGCTAGGTACCCTACACAATAAGAGGGGGTTTGAAATTTTGACTTGTCTACTTAAATATCACCAAAATCCGATCACAAGGTCAATTACATCCCTGGGTCTGATTGAACCACCAACCTTTTGGTTAATAGCCGAACACACTAACCGATTGCGCCACAGAGACACTTTGCAAAAAGTACATACTGACAAAGGCTAATAAGCATTCATCTAGAACGTTTCCTAGAAAAACTTTAAAAAGTCAATAATCTGGAGAGTTTTTGTAAGATGTTTCTTCCATCAACCAACAAAGAAACACATTGGTACTTTCCCATGATGAGTGAGTGCTTCAGGATCACTTGCACTTACATGTGCAGCAGAGTACTGCAATGGAAGCATGCTGGGCCCATAACCCAGAGGTAGGCAGATTGAAACTATCCTTTGCTATATGCATTTTTTTTGTTAATTAAAGTAATCCAAAACTGGGATGTATATTTTTGCTCTTTTATTTTTACTTAAAGTACAATAACTTTTACCATTTTAATTTGTTTTAATAGTATATTGACAGTATTGTTTTCTTTCAAAAATCCACTTAATTTTCTTTACCCTATTATTAAAATGGTAATTGACAAAAACAAACTACATTGTCACCAGAAGAGCAATACAAAATGTACAAGTGATATATTAAAATCATCTTTCCAGGTTGAATTTCAATGATGCATTGGGGCAACGATTTTGTGAGAAACATCTTTACCCTTAAATAAAGATTTTCTTAATTCCTTACCTGTGTGCTAATTAGATATCACCTTGTTTTCACATTAAACAGACTTCCACATGAGAAAGCAGCAAGGATGCAGTGGCGTTAATGTTTCCTGGTGTCAACCTGTATTATTTCAGTAGACATTGAAATGAGGATGCATCTTGCTGCCTTTCCAATGAAGCAAGTTTAATTTAGTAATAGGTGAAAAACCATCCTTACAAAGGTGTTAATCAGAGACTTGGCTTTGTGGACACTTTTCAGAGAACAAATTTGTTAGCATAAAAATAAAGCCAGAAAATGAAGAGCTGTTTAATCACTCAATTGGATTTTTCTGCCAGCATATTTTTTTTCTCTGCAACCTACTGCTAAATTGTGCTTCCTAGCTGTTTTTATAAAATCACTGAATCAAATCTAACTCTGATTACATCAGGGAAGGCCAGGTACCCACACCATAACAGGGGGTTTGAAATTTTGACTTGTCTACTTAAATATCACCAAAATCCGATCACAAGGCCAATTACATCCCTGGGTGGGATTGAACCACCAACCTTTTGGTTAATAGCCGAACACACTAACCGATTGCGCCACAGAGACACTTTGCAAAAATTACATACTGACAAAGGCTAATAAGCATTCATCTAGAACGTTTCCTAGAAAAACTTTAAAAAGTCAATAATCTGGAGAGTTTTTGTAAGATGTTTCTTCCATCAACCAACGAAGAAACACATTGGTACTTTCCCATGATGAGTGAGTGCTTCAGGATCTCTTGCACTTACATGTGCAGCAGAGTACTGCAATGGAAGCATGCTGGGCCGATAACCCAGAGGTAGGCAGATTGAAACTATCCTCTGCTATATGCATTTTTTTTTAATTAAAGTAATCCAAAATTGGGATTGATATTTTAGCTCTTTTATTTTTACTTAAAGTACAATAACTTTTACCATTTTAATTTGTTTAATAGTATATTGACAGTATTGTTTTCTTTCAAAAATTCACTTAATTTTCTTTACCCTATTATTAAAATGGTAATTGACAAAAACAAACTACATTGTCACCAGAAGAGCAATACAAAATGTACAAGTGATATATTAAAATCATCTTTCCAGCTTGAATTTCAATGATGCATTGGGGTAACGATTTTGTGAGAAACATCTTCACCCTTAAATAAAGATTTTCTTAATTCCTTACCTGTGTGCTAATTAGATATCACCTTGTTTTCACATTAAACAGACTTCCACATGAGAAAGCAGCAAGGATGCAGTGGCGTTAATGTTTCCTGGTGTCAACCTGTATTATTTCAGTAGATATTGAAATGACGATGCATCTTGCTGCCTTTCCAATGAAGCAAGTTTAATTTAGTAATAGGTGAAAAACCATCCCTACAAAGGTGTTAATCAGATACTTGGCTTTGTGGACACTTTTCAGAGAACAAATTTGTTAGCATAAAAATAAAGCCAGAAAATGAAGAGCTGTTTAATCACTCAATTGGATTTTTTTGCCAGCATATTTCTTTTTCTCTGCAACCCACTGCTATATTCACCATGCAGTATATTGTGTGAATATAGAAGTGTTGGCTGTGTTATGTATTAGAGTAATTATTGCAGCTCCCAGCTAAAATTGCAACAATGTAATTTAGTGACAAGCTGCAGAGATTAACCCTTTCTGTGGCTGCTGCACAACCTCTATTCATATCGCTGAATTCAATTAGGGAGATGTTCTCACCCCGCGAGCAAGCGCAGGTATATGCCACACTTAAATGTATGGGTATGGTCTCCATAAAATGAGCGTAGCCTTGCAGGCAAAGACTACCTTACACCCCAGTTCTTGACCCTGCACCAACAGACCTCGGCCACCACAGGGAAAAAAGTACAGTAATTTCCACCATGTTAAGCCCCACACATTAATGCCCTTTGGAACATATTATGTCACTCACCACAATATCTGTGATACACTATGCCCTACAGTAAAGCTTCTAATTACTTTTACAAAAACTGCTCAATGCCAAGAGTTTCACGTGCTGGGTGTCATGCTCATTGCCAGGGGTTTCACTCTCTGGGTGTCATGCTCATTGCCAGGGGGAACGCAGTAGGAGGTGTTATATAGTAAGCACCACTATGGCATAGTATATAGCATTATATATATTGTGAGCACTGGTGATGTTGAGTGCAGTAGAGCTGCTGCTGGGTAATTACAATTTACTACAACCACCAATATATTCTGCTGCACTATATATATGCAAAGCTAATTCTGCTGGGTAATTACAATTGACTACAACCACCAATATATTCTGCTGCACTATATCTATATTTGCAAAGCTAATTCTGCTGGGTAATTACAATTGACTACAACCACCAATATATTCTGCTGCACTATATCTATATATGAAAAGCTAATTCTGCTGAGTAATTACAATTGACTACAACCACCAATATATTCTGCTGCACTATATCTATATATGCAAAGCTAATTCTGCTGGGTAATGCAAATTGAAACAATATTGCATAGTATGTGATTTTTAAGTACTTTTTTAAAGTTTTGAATGATATAGACCCAGTTTAATCTTTGTGGAATGCCTGGTTGTTGTTTTTAAGGTAATTTATTGCCTGGCATTTGAGGGGGTGGGGTGTGGTTACAGATTTCAATTATTGGTTTCACTTGTAATAGTCTTCTACTTAAGTCCAATGGTGTAGGCTGTGCAAAGCCGTTTGGCTGTGCATTTATTGATCCAAGCGTGCATTTTTATCAAAGCGTGATAAAATTGACACATAACAGCAGCGTTCAATCAGCGTTAATTTATCTTCAGCTGATATCGATTGTGAATTGACGTTTCTTCTCTTCTTGTCACCTACAGGTAATTACAATTGACTACAACCACCAATATATTCTGCTGCACTATATCTATATATGCAAAGCTAATTCTGCTGGGTAATGCAAATTGAAACATTATTGCATAGTATGTGATTTTTAAGTACTTTTTTAAAGTTTTGAATGATATAGACCCAGTTTAATCTTTGTGGAATGCCTGGTTGTTGTTTTTAAGGTAATTTATTGCCTGGCATTTGAGGGGGTGGGGTGTGGTTACAGATTTCAATTATTGGTTTCACTTGTAATAGTCTTCTACTTAAGTCCAATGGTGTAGGCTGTGCAAAGCCGTTTAGCTGTGCATTTATTGATCTAAGCGTGCATTTTTATCAAAGCGTGATAAAATTGACACATAACAGCAGCGTTCAATCAGCGTTAATTTATCTTCAGCTGATATCGATTGTGAATTGACGTTTCTTCTCTTCTTGTCACCTACAGGTAATTACAATTGACTACAACCACCAATATATTCTGCTGCACTATATCTATATATGCAAAGCTAATTCTGCTGGGTTATGCAAATTGAAACATTATTGCATAGTATGTGATTTTGAAGTACTTTTTTAAAGTTTTGAATGATATAGACCCAGTTTAATCTTTGTGGAATGCCTGGTTGTTGTTTTTAAGGTAATTTATTGCCTGGCATTTGAGGGGGTGGGGTGTGGTTACAGATTTCAATTATTGGTTTCACTTGTAATAGTCTTCTACTTAAGTCCAATGGTGTAGGCTGTGCAAAGCCATTTGGCTGTGCATTTATTGATCTAAGCGTGCATTTTTATCAAAGCGTGATAAAATTGACACATAACAGCAGTGTTCAATCAGCGTTCAATTGAAGTGAAAAAGAAGGAAAACAGAAGCACACCAATCTAACAAAACAAAGAAAACTGAAGAACTAATAACAAATGTGAGTCACTTACTCCTCAGATCACTCACCTCCTGATTGTTGCATCTGATTACATAGCACAGAACTACCTTACTTGGACATTTCATAAACCATCCATTTCACCTACAAATGCCTGTATCTGTATTATTGTAATTTTGTTTTATAAGCACAGCTGCACCAATGCAATTTTACCTGCAAACACTTAAAACATCTAACATAATTACCATTGCTTCTTAAACCTCTCACAATCCTTTCATTTCTTACACTCCAAATACATTTCTGCACCCACTTTATCTACGCTTTTGACTCATTTCATACTAAAGCTACACCCCTTGAGCCTACACTGCTTTTCTCACCTGCATTTCTGCAATTCTTCTGCTCGGATTGCCTTACAGTCTCCTCTCCTACTTCCACTACTTCAACCTATTTACCTACTTAACACTATGTCAAGGTTTTCTTATACTCCTCACATCACTCAGTGTCTACCTAATAATGTATCTTTATCCTTCCCCACTAGTCTCCTCCACCTCCTCCTCTCTCCCCTCCTCTGTCTCCCCTCCATCCCTCTGTTTCCTTCCCCCACCTTTCCTGTTACCCCACTTTCATTCACCTCTGCCCCATGGTCCTGCTACCCCACAACTCAGCCCTGCTCCCTCTCTCCCTTCCCTGTCACCTCCCCACACCCCCATCCACATCACACTGACCTCCCTCCCTGCCCACCTCCTGCAGTTTCCCCTCCTAGCTCAGGCACCCGTACCATCACTACTCTCTCATCATCCCTGCCCTCAAAGTTAATCCCACCTCATCGCTACAGCAACCCTGAAAATCTAATTCACATCTCTCCCACAAACTCATACCCCCTATCCTGTGCCCTCTGGAATGCCAGATCTGTTTGTAACAAACTGGTCCCCACTCATGACCTTTTCATTTCCAATTCCCTACACCTACTAGCCATTACTGAAACTTGGATTATGCCCTCTGACACTACTTCTGCTGCTGCTCTCTCTGCTGGGGGCCTTACATTCACACACACACCCCGACCTGGGGGTCGCCATGGGGGTGGTGTTGGGGTCCTTTTACCTTCTAGTTACTCCTACCAACTCATACCACCAGAACCATCCCTTATATTCTCTACATTTGAGGTCCACGCCATATGCCTCTTCCAACCAGTCAATCTTAGAGTAGCTGTCATTTACCGCCCCCCTGGCACTGCTTCCAAATTCATCGACAACTTTGCTTCCTGGCTTCCTCACTTCCTCTCTTCTGACATTCCCACCATTATCCTAGGCGATTTCAACATCCCTATTGACATCCCCACACAATCCCCTGCCTCTAAACTCCTTAACCTCACCTCTTCACTTGGTCTCTCCCAGTGGACCTCCTCACCCTCCCATGTGAATGGGAGCTCACTGGATCTGGTCTTCACTCACCGCTGTGATATTTCTGATTTTTCCAACTCCCCATTTCCCCTCTCTGACCACCACCTGCTCTCCTTCAACCTATCTCTCTCGACTTCCCCATCTCTACCTCCTAAGGCTACCATCACTAAGCGTAACATTGAAGCTATTGACACCACATTCCTTTCCTCTCTGTTTGACTCACTTCTCTCTCCTATTCTCTCTCTCTCATGCCCTGAACAAGCCACTTCCACATACAATGCTTCCCTTACTTCTGCTCTTGACTCTGTTGCTCCACCAACCACTATTCACCCTTGCAAATTAACACCTCAACCCTGGCACACCAAATGCACCAGATATCTGCAAAAATGCTCATGTACTGCTGAGCGACACTGGAGGAAATCACGCTCTAAGGCAGACTTCCTCCATTTCAAACTTATGCTCTCATCCTTCAGTGCTGCCCTTTCTCTTGCTAAACAGTCATACTTCAAGAACCTCATCTCCTCCCAGTCTTCCAACCCCCGGCGCCTCTTTGCCACTCTCAACTCACTCCTCTGCCCACCTCCACCTCGTCTCCCTTCCTCACTCTCTGCTCTTGACTTTGCCACTTACTTCACATCCAAAATTGACTCCATACGTCAGGACATCACATCACACCAGACTATCAGTAACCAGCCTTCTCCCATCCCTTACCAACCCTCCCCATCCCTCGCACCAACTCTGTCATCTTTCTCCCATGCATCTGGAGAGGAAGTCATGGCCCTCATTCGTTCCTGTCCCCTCACCACCTCCCCACTTGACCCTATCCCCTCCCGCCTCCTTTGCCACCTCTCTTCTTCTGCTTGTTCCCATCTTTCCCACCTTCTCAATCTCTCCCTCTCATCAGGCACTGTCCCCTCTGCCTTCAAGCACGCTCTCATCTCTCCTATTCTTAAAAAACCTACCCTTGATCCAAACACTCTCTCCAACTACCGACCCATCTCTCTCCTCCCTTTTGCCTCCAAACTCCTTGAGCGTATTGTCTACAACCGCCTTACTTCCTTTCTTTCCTCACACTCACTGCTTGACCCATTCCAGTCTGGCTTCCGTCCTCTCCACTCCACTGAAACTGCCCTTACAAAAGTATGCAATGACCTCCATGCTGCTAAATCTAAGGGACATTACTCTCTACTTATTCTACTTGATCTCTCTGCTGCTTTTGACACTGTGGACCATCCTCTCCTACTGCAAATCCTTCACTCCATTGGTCTGCGTAACACTGCCCTCTCTTGGTTGTCGTCCTACCTTTCTGACCGTTCATTCTCTGTATCCTCTCATGACTCCACCTCCCCCTCACTTCCACTAACTGTAGGGGTACCCCAAGGTTCTGTCCTTGGTCCTCTTCTCTTCTCTCTCTATACGTCCTCACTAGGTAAGCTCATTAGTTCTTTTGGTTTCCAATATCATCTCTATGCTGATGACACTCAAATCTATCTTTCCTCTCCAGACCTCTCCCCTACTCTCCTCACTCGTATCTCCAACTGTCTCTCTGCTATCTCTTCCTGGATGTCCCAGCGCTTTCTTAAACTTAACATGTCTAAGACCGAGCTGATCATCTTCCCTCCCTCCCGCATAATCTCACCTCCTACAATCTCATTATCTATTGATGGCACTACTATCTCCTCTACCCCCCAAGCGCGCTGTCTTGGAGTAATCCTTGACTCCTCCCTCTCCTTCAAACCACACATTCAGCACTTCTCACAAACCTGCCATTTTCATCTAAAAAATATTTCCAGGATCAGACCCTTTCTGACCCAGGATGCTACTAAGACTCTTATCCACTCACTGGTCATCTCCAGACTGGACTGCTGTAATCTCTTCCTGACTGGCATTCCTGACAAATACCTCTCTCCACTCCAATCTATCCTCAATGCTGCTGCCCGGCTCATTTTCCTCACCAAACGCACTACGTCCACCTCTCCTCTCTTACTAGTCCTTCACTGGCTCCCCTTCCCTTTCAGAATCCATTTCAAGCTTCTCACACTTGCTTACAAAGCCCTCACCCACTCCTCTCCCATCTACATCTCTGATCTTATCTCGCTTTACACTCCCACCCGTCCTCTTCGCTCTGCTAATGCACACCGACTCTCCTGCCTACGGATTACTTCCTCCCACTCCTACCTCCAAGATTTTTCACGTGCTGCACCACTTCTCTGGAATTCCCTACCTCTCCCCCTCAGACTCTCCACCTCTCTACAAAACTTCAAACGGGCTCTCAAGACCCACTTCTTCACCAAACCCAGCCAAATCTCATCCTAAACCTCTGTTCCATGCTCTCTATGTACCCCATCTGTCTCACCCCTGTCTGTCTACCCCTCCCTTTTAGAATGTAAGCTCTCACGAGCAGGGCCCTCTTCCCTCATGTGCTTACTCTTTTCTTACTTTAATAATCTTCAGCTGCACCAAATTCAGCAGTCTTCTGCCACCTGATACTTATTCCAGTGTCATCTGCTGATGTAGCTATGTTTATTTACCCTGTACTTGTCCTATATTGTCGTCAACTGTAAGTTGCTGTTTTCCTGTTTGATGATTTGTTTATGTACTCTGTAATTGGGCACTGCGGAACCCTTGTGGCACCATATAAATAAAGGATAATAATAATAATAAATAATATAATATATAGCAGTACGGTACAGTAGGCCACTGCTCTACCTACCTCTGTGTCGTCAAGTATACTATCCATCCATACCTGTGGTGCATTTTAGAAAAAAACATGTCTCGGCAGAGCAATCTATAAATCCATCATTTTTCAGACAGCAACAGTGGGTATTGTAATAGTCACCCAATCCATCACTTTTATAGGGTTACATGCACCCACATGCTACAGCCTGTCTCAATAATTTTACTGTCACGCTGTGTGTGTTTGTGTTTTTATTTGGGTATTTGTTGTTGTTGTAGAACTACAGGTACCAGCAAGCCCGTTATTTCCCCGCCTGCTGGTACTTGAGGTTCTCCAAGTACCAGCAAGCGGGGGAGGCTTGCTGGGCCTTGTAGTTCCACAACGAAAAAACAATATTCTTTTTTTACACACATGGCTATCAGCCCGACACCCACCACCCAGGGGTGCTGGGGACAGCCTCGGGCTTCACCCCTGGCCCTTGGGTGCCTCGAGGGGAGGAACCTCTTGATTTAAGGGGTCCCCACTCCTCCAGGGAACCCCGGCCAGGGGTGACTAGTTGGAGGGGTAATGCCAGGGCCGCAGGGACCTACATAAAAGTGTCCCCCGGCTGTGGCATTATCTCTCTGGCTAGTGGAGCCCGGTGCTGGTTTTAAAAATATGGGGGACCCCTACATCTATTGTCCCACGTATTTTTGGAAACTGGACCGGTCTAAGAGCCCGGTGCTGGTTGTCTAAATACGGGGAACCCCTGTCCAATTTTTCCCCCAGTATTTAAATAACCAGGACCGGCTCAAAGAGCCCGAGGCTGGTTATACTAAGGAGGGGGGACCTCACGCATTTTTTTTAACCCATTCAGACCCTTCTCCTTTAAGTTAATGGAAGCCCTGGACAACAAAATTGCATTCATGTCCTCCTCCCTCACCCTTCCCAGTCCCAAACACTCATTTTTTTTTTCTTTAAAAATTTATAATATATAACGAGAACAATGAGCAGGCAGGCAGCGGGCATTGGCGGCATCGGACTGAGATAGAAATTAGTGGTGGAGGGCTGGGTCAGTTGATTGTGGGCGAGTTTGTAAGCCATTGGCGGTGGCAGCGGGTATCGGCTCAGAGGCAGTAGCGGGCATTGGCTAAGGGTCATCGGCAGGATTTGGCGGACATTATGGCTGTAGTGCCTCACTAGCCACTGACCTCACCGCACGCCACTGTGGGACAGATGTAACATGCAGAGAGAGGTAGATTTGGGAGGGGGAATGTCCTAGCATAACTGTTAATTGCAGTGTAATACTGTAATTCAGCTGTGCAGCATTTGTGGCTAAATGTCAAAGAAGCCAGTATTTACCCTGCATGCAAAACAATAAATGTATTTGAACATACCTCCCAACTATCCCAATTTTTGCAGGACAGTCACTTTTTTGGGGAATGTCCAGCTAACCCAAACAACCCCCCCCCCCCCTTCCCATGGGGAAGGGGGGGGGGGGTGGAAGGCTCCCTGTAGCTTGTTGCTCTGCAAATATGCACATTGTGGGTAATTCAGACCTGATCGCTAGGGTGTGTTTTTTGCATCCCTGTAATCAGGTAGTTGTCGCCTACAGCGGAAGGGAAAATTTGCTGTGCAGGTGTGTGATCACATGTGCACAAGAGCTGCACAGCTCAGCACTTACTCAGCCATTGAGGTGACGTCACAAATCCTCCCACAAAACGCCGGGTCCCTCCAGTGTTTTTCCGGACACTCCCTAGAAACATTCAGTTGCCACCCACACAAACACCCTCTTCTTGTCAATCTTCTTGTGATCTCCGGACCGTCGCACTTACGCATTGTGGCGCATACGCATGTGCAGTGCAAACCAGATTGCCCGCTGGGTGAAAATAAATTGAAGCGATCTGGTCTGAATAAGCCTCAATCTCTATTCACGGGAGACAGAGGGGCTGGGGCATGGCCAGCAGCTCACAGAGCACCTATAATGACAAAAATGGGAGACATGGCTCATGATCGCGATATACCTGCGAAGGTACGCCCTCTACTGATTGACAGGCAGAGGCATTCGCATTTTCTGCGGGGCACCCGGAGAAAATGTAGGCACACGCACAGGATGGACCCTGCGTATATGCCCCCATCCTCTTCATAGTTTTTGCGGTTGGAACGCGTATTACGATCCAAACTGAATTAGGCCCTATGTCTTATATACACGAGCAGTGTGAAAACATCAATCGATGGGGGTAATTCCAAGTTGATCGCAGCAGGAATTTTGTTAGCAGTTGGGCAAAGCCATGTGTACTGCAGGGGAGGCAGATATAACATGTGCAGAAAGAGTTAGATTTGGGTGAGTTATTTTGTTTCTGTGCAGGGTAAATACTGACTGCTTTATTTTTACACTGCAAATTAGATTGCAGATTGAACACACCACACCCAAATCTAACTCTCTCTGCACATGTTAAATCTGCCTTCCCTGCAGTGCACATAGGTGGTCATTCCGAGTTGTTCGCTCTGTAATTTTCTTCGCATCGCAGCGATTTTCCGCTTAATGCGCATGCGCAATGTTCACACTGCGACTGCGCCAAGTAAATTTGCTATGCAGTTAGGAATATTACTCACGGTTTTTTCATCGTTCTGGTGATCGTAATGTGATTGACAGGAAGTGGGTGTTTCTGGGCGGAAACAGGCCGTTTTAGGGGCGTGTGGGAAAAAATGCTACCGTTTCTGGGAAAAACGCGGGAGTGGCTGGAGAAACGGAGGAGTGTCTGGGCGAACGCTGGGTGTGTTTGTGACGTCAAACCAGGAACGACAAGCACTGAACTGATCGCACTGGCAGAGTAAGTCTCGAGCTACTCAGAAACTGCACAGAGATGTCTTATCGCAATATTGCAAATCTTTCGTTCGCAATTTTAAGATGCTAAGATTCACTCCCAGTAGGCGGCAGCTTAGCGTGTGCAATGCTGCTAAAAGCAGCTTGCGAGCGAACAACTCGGAATGAGGGCCATGGGGGGTAATTCTGAGTTGATCGCAGCAGGATTTTTGTTAGCAGTTGGGCAAAACCATGTGCACTGCATTTACGAACAGATGATTTTTTATATAAATTTTAAAATGTTAGTAAATGTGTGTTCTTTTTTCAACCTGGAAGCCCAACATCGATTAAGATCGATCTTAAATAGACCCCTGGGTTTTAAGGATAACCATGGTTGAGTCCAATGGTTAATTCACATTGACCGAAGTTCTAATTAAGTCACCTGTGCTCAAGCATGATATCCTTAAAATCTGGATTGCAATGACAGCATTTTGGAACTATGCCTAAGGGTTTAATTTTTACATTTATCCACTGACAATAAATCTACCTACAATATCCCTGTAACTGTTATGATTACAGTATTTCACTAAATAATTTAATTTGCTGAACGTTCTGTAAAAAGAAATATTAAGCTGCTGTAATTCCCAGATGCAGCAAATTTGTTAGCTAGTGGGCAAAACCATGTGCACTGCAGGGTTGGGGGGGGCAGATATAACATTTGCAGAGAGATTTAGGTGGGTTATATTGTTTGTGTGCAGGGTAAATACTGGCTGTTTTGTTTTTACACTGCAATTTAGATTTCAGTTTGAACACACCGCACCAAAATCTAACTCTCTCTGCAAATATTATACACCCCCCCCCCCTGCAGTGTACATGGTTTTAGCTAATAAATTTGCTGCTGTGATCAGATCTGAGTTAAGCCCTATGTATTTGGCACTGGCAAAGGGTTAGAGGCCTTGCTGTAGAGCTCACACCTTTCTTATCATGCATTGTAATATTTCCTATGTCCTGATGTTGTGCTCTCTGCTCCATCCAAGTAAACAGCAATGTAGCATGGCTATCAAAGAGCGTGAAGATTGCAGATTTCCTGGGATTAATGCTAAGGAATGCTATTCCAGAGGCTGCTGCTTTAATTCAAGTGTCACTGGGGTTAAATGGTGTTTTTACCTTAAAAACACAGGTAGAGTATATAGTACAGTGGTAAAGTGGGAGCATGTAGTGCTATTGATTACAGATTTGATGGAGCTTAAACATGGATAAGGTCCATGGCTCTAAGAGTTTATCTTGTGTATCCTTTATTCTTAGTCATGGTCAGATAAGATTAGAAAATACCATTTAAGTGGAAATTTCCTGTTAGCTGTTTTTCAGTTTGCTCAACTGTCTGATTAACTGGTCCTAAAAAAGGACCAAAGGAGCTAAATTGCCCTGTGATCTAGCTAAATTGCCCCAGTTAAAAATAAAAATAAAATAAGCTGCTGTAATTCCTGGATGTTTCCTTACTGCATCAACAGGAAGTGACAAGAAACAATGTAATGTGGAACCGTACAGCAGAAGGGATTGCGGCTACCCCACAATAAGTGCAGCGGAATGTAAGAAGAGGAATTGTTGCTTTGACTGCAGCATTCCCGGGGTTAACTGGTGTTTCTTCAAGTCACAAGGTATGGAGCTGCTGTATAGTTACTCGCAAGTCAGTAGTTGTATGATGCTCACACCTGTTAAACTGGATACACACAGAATGCCCTACACAGGGGGTGAAATGAGCGCCCCCCCCCCCCCCCCCCGTACGCTCAGCACACATCACGCTGTGCTGAGCGGGGGCAGAGATGTGTGCTGAGCAGTTCGCTCAGCACACATCTCTCCCCAAAATCGGGCCGTGAATACGGACCTTTAAACTGGATCCACACTTAGATTATCTGTCAAATTTTTTTTTTCTAGTTGAAACAAAATTATGCTAATATGTGGCAGCAAATGACAATTGACCATTTGCTCACAAACACTGGAAAACATCCAAAAATGGTCATTTAGATAAATTGGTTAAATCCATTTCATTTAGCTAATTTATCCAAACTACCTTTATTGTATCTCTGTGGGTGAATGATGTGTGGGTCAGTGTTGAGGGTGGTGGAAGAGATGGGTAATAGGCACAGCAGGGTGTGGACAGTCAAATAGTGTGCTTAGAGGTTCAGAGTCATTGTATGAGACTCTGGCAACAGTGACTTGATGAGTCTGGTGTCCATAGGGTGGGACGCATTAACCTTTTTATGCTATTGAAATAGTTCTCCTCCTGACCGACGCAGTTCCTTGCTCCGAGGTTGGTGTATTGTCCTGTTGCAGCGCCTCTCCACTGTGGTCACAGTGAGCTGTGTGGTGTTGCTGGCGCATGCCAATCTCCCCCCAACCTCCCTCTTGCATTTCAGACCTACGTACGCATGATGGGATCTTGTATGATATGCGCGTGTGCTGTAGAGATGAAAGTGGGGGTGAGGAGGCAGATCGTGAGATGGGGAAACTTTGTGGACTGTTAGCGAAGGGGAGCACTGGGCAGTCTGAGTTGCAAAGAGGGCAGCAGAAGAGGTTATTGCATGTGCACTGGTGACAGGTCCATCCTTGGTGGCCAGCCTCAGTGGTAAAGGGGTACATGAGCTAGTGTCCCTTGGCCAGCCATGTACCATGGCCACCTCCCTACCTCCTATATATTCTCCCTGATCTGTCACTTTGTTACGGTCTGCTGCTGGCACTGGTGTATCGTCCTGCAGATGCCGTCTCCGCCCATTGCTGTGACTTCCCCCAGAGTTAGCCACACAGAGTGACAGATCTGGGAAAATATATAGGAGATCATTACTTTCACTTGCAGCCTACCTTATTTTTTGCAGCCT
The DNA here is from genome assembly GCF_028390025.1 of Pseudophryne corroboree. Lineage (NCBI taxonomy): Eukaryota > Metazoa > Chordata > Amphibia > Anura > Myobatrachidae > Pseudophryne > Pseudophryne corroboree. The sequence goes on from NW_026970164.1 coordinate 277,930, forward strand.
AGCATGCTCCTGACCCCTTCTCTCACTAATACTTATACAACATTCATGAACTCATCTTAAGGTTTCTTTATTATTCAGTCACACTGTCTTGGATCCAAACCATTTCCTGTGGCATTGCAGTCAAACAATTGAGCTATTTACCCTTGCATAGAAAGGTATAATCTAAGCTAGAGAATTCTATTTGGAGCTCACCTTGTACTTTGTGAAGAAATAATCAGCTTTGTGGCTGAGCAGATATATGGAGTGTGTGGCTGCACACTGCATTGATCTGCTGAGTTGCAATGCTAATAATTTTTTTTTTGCAAAGTACCAATAGCTTCATTGTGAAGGTGGAAAGAAGGGTGTTACGGCATGGAATGTACAAACTGCGAGACCCTGCTGGTAGCGCCTTTGTCTATTTAGTAGGAAGGGCACGTAACAGCCGGGGGGCAATGGAGGAAGCCCCTTTAGGGCTGGAGCCCGGCGGCAACTGACTCCGTTGTCTCTGGCAGTTCCGCCCCTGGACTAGAGGAATGGTCAAGAACATGGCAACATTTAATGCCAAAAAATGCAAAATCATACACGTCTCAAAAATGCAAAGGCTAACTATAATATTAAGGACATTATAATGGCAAGAGGAAAGCTATCTAAGTATTACTATTTCAGGTGAGCAATGTAACAAAGCAATAGGAAAGGCAAGTCAGATGCTTGTTTGCATAGGTTAAAGAACCAGTAGCAGAAAAAAGTAATACAGGTTGAGTATCCCATATCCAAATATTCCGAAATACGGAATATTCCGAAATACGGACTTTTTTGAGTGAGACTGAGATAGTGAAACCTTTGTGTTTTGATGGCTCAGTGTACACAAACTTTGTTTAATACTCAAAGTTATTAAAAATATTGTATTAAATGAACTTCAGACTGTGTGTATAAGGTGTATATGAAACATAAATGAATTCTGTGAATGTACACACACTTTGTTTAATGCACAAAGTTATAAAAAATATTGGCTAAAATGACCTTCAGGCTGTGTGTATAAGGTGTATATGAAACATAAATGCCTTCTGTGCTTAGATTTAGGTCCCATCACCATAATATCTCGTTATGGTATGCAATTATTCCAAAATACAGAAAAATCCGATATCCAAAATTCCTCTGGTCCCAAGCATTTTGGATAAGGGATACTCAACCTGTAATGCCACTGTATAGGTCCTTGGTACAGCCCCATTTAGAATCCTGTGTTCAGTTCCAGAAGCCATATCTCCAGAAGGCTGTAAATACATTAGGGCAACTAAAATTGTGCATGGCCTACATCACAAAACTTACCTGGAAATACTAAAAAATGTTGATGTGTATAGTTTGGAGAAGGGAAGAGGGAACATACAGTAATAGAAACATTTAAATATATAGGGAGGAAAGTAATAGGGTGTGAGAATCAGAAAGTGAGAGATTTTGTGTTTTTTCCTGTTGTTTTTTTTTTTTGTTTGTTTGATTGTTTGTTTTTAAAGTGGCAATCCTTTACATGGCAAAACCAGGTTGATATTTGCCATGTAAAGGATTGCCACCGTGGGCATGTGTAGAAGGGGCACTGCTACTGTTGGCATTATGTGTGTAAGCTGCACTGATATGGTGGTTATGTGTATAAAGGGCACTGCGACTGTGGGTATTATTATTATTATTATTATTATTATTATTATTATTACATGCGGTGTAATGACAATAAGATAGTGCTACTGTGTGGCGTATTTTGATTTGGGGTGCTATTGTGTGGCCATGCCCCTTCCTTGTGATACCACACCTTCTTTTTTTAAGGTTCGCACTGTCCCTTTATTAAGTATTGGAGAGAGGGCCCAAATTAATAGTTTGCAGGGAGGCGCCAAACACCCTAGCACTGGCCCTTTGGTAGGGGACAGGATTTGCTTCTGCTTGTGCACATATGTTATGATTGCCAGCCAACAGCACTGGTTTTGCCTATAACACTAACTACAAATATTTTGAATTGGTCCTGGACCACCAATCCAAGGCACCCCTGCAAGTGTCCTGAGGCACCCCAGGGTGCAGTTTGAGAACCACTGGTCTAGTGAGTACCCAGGATAATTATTGTAGCTGGTCTGCGGGTAACAGCTCTCAGATCCACTTCTAGAAAAAATGCAGCAATGTAATTTGAGTGACAAACTGCAGAGATGAACCCTTTCTGTGACTGCTGCACAGGGATCACACAAACTCTATTCATAGGGCAGACTTCACTTAGGGGAGATGTTCTCACCCCGCAAAGAAGTGCGAGTATATACCGCACTTACGGTACCATTGGATTTACATATATTTTCTTGCAATACACTATGGGGGTCATTCTGAGTTGATTGCTCGCTAGCAGTTTTTAGCAGCCATGCAAACGCATTGTCGCTGCCCACTGGAGAGTGTATATTCACTTTGGAGAAGTGCGAATACTTGAGTAGCAGAGCGCCTGCAAAATCGTTTCAAAATAAGACCAGCACTGTAGTTACACTTCGTGTGCGTTGATTCTAACAACCGAGGGACGGCTTTTGATGTCACACACCCATCCAGCGAATGCCCAGCCACGTCTGCATTTCTTCTGCCACGCCTGCATTTTTCCAAGCACTCCCTGAAAACGGTCAGTTGACACCCAGAAACGCCCTCTTTCTGTCAATCTCCTTGTGGCCTGTTCTGTGATTGGTATAATCGCTAGAACTAGTGCAAAACCACAATGGACTTTGTACCCGTACGATGCGCATGCACATTACGGAGCATGCGCATGCACAGATTAGCCATTTTTTTTCAACTGATTGCTATGCAGCGAACAACGGCAGCAAGCGATCAACTCGGAATGACCCCCTATATACATAGAAACATGGATTTTTACTGCAGAAATTAAGGTTAGTTTAGGGGTATCGGTTAGGGTCAACAGAGGTGTAGCTAGGGGTCCAAGCGCCCCTGGCAAAGTAAGGGACTGGCGCCCCCCCTTTCGATAAAGCATTGCAGTCCATTGGCGGTTACCATGTTGGAGCCACAGCAACTGACCCCCTCCCCCACACGCTGCCCTACATCATCGGCTGGGATTCACTGTTGGTGTGAAGCCACTGGGAACATTCTGGTAGCATTAGCAGCAGTCTGTGTCATAGATAGGGAAGGCAGAAGGTTAACTAGCTAATAGCAGTCTGTTGGCAGCAGAGGCTGGGCGGGGGGCTGAGAATGAGCCAACGCTGATCAGTGTCCAGTCTGCTCAGACAAAAATATTTTGTGATCAGGGCTGGTTCTAGACCAAAGGAGCCAATGGCAAAAATTTCCTTTGGCACCCCCCCCCCCCCACACACACACACACACACACACACACACACACCAAAAAAGAACATATCCCAGTTTAACATAACGCTATGTGGTGCAAGGTGTGGAGCTGGTCACTTGTATCAGACCTCTGACATTTGCCTTTTCACCCATATTGCATACTTTTTCTTGCAGCTTGTGTCTTAATTCAAGAAGTGTTCTAAGTACTTCAGCTTAGTATCTTTACTGACCCCTCTTTACCCCACACTACATAACTGACCCCTCTATACCCTACACTACATCACTGACATTTCTATAACCATCACTGCATTACTGACCCCTCTAGAGATGTGCACTTGAAATTTTTCGGGTTTTGTGTTTTGGTTTTGGGTTCGGTTCCGCGGCCGTGTTTTGGGTTCGACCGCGTTTTGGCAAAACCTCACCGAATTTTTTTTTTCGGATTCGGGTGTGTTTTGGATTCGGGTGTTTTTTTCAAAAAACACTAAAAAACAGCTTAAATCATAGAATTTGGGGGTCATTTTGATCCCAAAGTATTATTAACCTCAAAAACCATAATTTCCACTCATTTTCAGTCTATTCTGAACGCCTCACACCTCACAATATTATTTTTAGTCCTAAAATTTGCACCGAGGTCGCTGGATGACTAAGCTAAGCGACCCTAGTGGCCGACACAAACACCTGGCCCATCTAGGAGTGGCACTGCAGTGTCACGCAGGATGGCCCTTCCAAAAAACACTCCCCAAACAGCACATGACGCAAAGAAAAAAAGAGGCGCAATGAGGTAGCTGTGTGAGTAAGCTAAGCGACCCTAGCGGCCGACACAAACACCTGGCCCATCTAGGAGTGGCACCGCAGTGTCACGCAGGATGGCCCTTCCAAAAAACACTCCCCAAACAGCACATGACGCAAAGAAAAAAAGAGGCGCAATGAGGTAGCTGTGTGAGTAAGATAAGCGACCCTAGTGGCCGACACAAACACCTGGCCCATCTAGGAGTGGCACTGCAGTGTCACGCAGGATGGCCCTTCCAAAAAACACTCCCCAAACAGCACATGACGCAAAGAAAAAAAGAGGCGCAATGAGGTAGCTGTGTGAGTAAGATAAGCGACCCTAGTGGCCGACACAAACACCTGGCCCATCTAGGAGTGGCACTGCAGTGTCACGCAGGATGGCCCTTCAAAAAAATACTCCCCAAACAGCACATGACGCAAAGAAAAATGAAAGAAAAAAAGAGGTGGAAGATGGAATTGTCCTTGGGTCCTCCCACCCACCCTTATGTTGTACAAACAGGACATGCACACTTTAACCAACCCATCATTTCAGTGACAGGGTCTGCCACACGACTGTGACTGAAATGACGGGTTGGTTTGGACCCCCACCAAAAAAGAAGCAATTAATCTCTCCTTGCACAAACTGGCTCTACAGAGGCAAGATGTCCACCTCATCATCATCCTCCGATATATCACCGTGTACATCCCCCTCCTCACAGATTATCAATTCATCCCCACTGGAATCCACCATCTCAGCTCCCTGTGTACTTTGTGGAGGCAATTGCTGCTGGTCAATGTCTCCACGGAGGAATTGATTATAATTCATTTTAATGAACATCATCTTCTCCACATTTTCTGGAAGTAACCTCGTACGCCGATTGCTGACAAGGTGAGCGGCGGCACTAAACACTCTTTCGGAGTACACACTTGTGGGAGGGCAACTTAGGTAGAATAAAGCCAGTTTGTGCAAGGGCCTCCAAATTGCCTCTTTTTCCTGCCAGTATAAGTACGGACTGTCTGACGTGCCTACTTGGATGCGGTCACTCATATAATCCTCCACCATTCTTTCAATGGGGAGAGAATCATATGCAGTGCCAGTAGACGACATGTCCGACTCCGTAATCGTTGTCAGGTCCTTCAGTCCGGACCAGATGTCAGCATCAGCAGTCGCTCTAGACTGCCCTGCATCACCGCCAGCGGGTGGGCTCGGAATTCTGAGCCTTTTCCTCGCACCCCCAGTTGCGGGAGAATGTGAAGGAGGAGATGTTGACAGGTCGCGTTCCGCTTGACTTGACAATTTTCTCACCAGCAGGTCTTTGAACCCCAGCAGACTTGTGTGTGCCGGAAAGAGAGATCCAAGGTAGGTTTTAAATCTAGGATCGAGCACGGTGGCCAAAATGTAGTGCTCTGATTTCAACGGATTGACCACCCGTGAATCCTTGTTAAGCGAATTAAGGGCTCCATCCACAAGTCCCACATGCCTAGCGGAATCGCTCTGTGTTAGCTCCTCCTTCAATGTCTCCAGCTTCTTCTGCAAAAGCCTGATGAGGGGAATGACCTGACTCAGGCTGGCAGTGTCTGAACTGACTTCACGTGTGGCAAGTTCAAAGGGCAGCAGAACCTTGCACAACGTTGAAATCATTCTCCACTGCGCTTGAGACAGGTGCATTCCACCTCCTATATCGTGCTCAATTGTATAGGCTTGAATGGCCTTTTGCTGCTCCTCCAACCTCTGAAGCATATATAGGGTTGAATTCCACCTCGTTACCACTTCTTGCTTCAGATGATGACAGGGCAGGTTCAGGCATTTTTGGTGTTGCTCCAGTCTTCTGTACGTGGTGCCTGTACGCCGAAAGTGTCCCGCAATTCTTCTGGCCACCGACAGCATCTCTTGCACGCCCCTCTCGTTTTTTAAATAATTCTGCACCACCAAATTCAAGGTATGTGCAAAACATGGGACGTGCTGGAATTTGCCCATATTTAATGCACACACAATATTGCTGGCGTTGTCCGATGCCACAAATCCACAGGAGAGTCCAATTGGGGTAAGCCCTTCCGCGATGATCTTCCTCAGTTGCCGTAAGAGGTTTTCAGCTGTGTGCGTATTCTGGAAACCGGTGATACAAAGTGTAGCCTGCCTAGGAAAGAGTTGGCGTTTGCGAGATGCTGCTACTGGTGCCGCCACTGCTGTTCTTGCGGCGGGAGTCCATACATCTACCCAGTGGGCTGTCACAGTCATATAGTCCTGACCCTGCCCTGCTCCACTTGTCCACATGTACGTGGTTAAGTGGACATTGGGTACAACTGCATTTTTTAGGACACTGGTGAGTCTTTTTCGGACGTCCGTGTACATTCTCGGTATCGCCTGCCTAGAGAAGTGGAACCTAGATGGTATTTGGTAACGGGGGCACACTACCTCAAGAAATTGTCTAGTTCCCTGTGAACTAACGGCGGATACCGGACGCACGTCTAACACCAACATAGTTGTCAAGGCCTCAGTTATCCGCTTTGCAACAGGATGACTGCTGTGATATTTCATCTTCCTCGCAAAGGACTGTTGGACAGTCAATTGCTTGGTGGAAGTAGTAAAAGTGGGCTTACGACTTCCCCTCTGGGATGACCATCGACTCCCAGCAGCAACAACAGCAGCGCCAGCAGCAGTAGGCGTTACACGCAAGGATGCATCGGAGGAATCCCAGGCAGGAGAGGACTCGTCAGAATTGCCAGTGACATGGCCTGCAGGACTATTGGCATTCCTGGGGAAGGAGGAAATTGACACTGAGGGAGTTGGTGGGGTGGTTTGCGTGAGCTTGGTTACAAGAGGAAGGGATTTACTGGTCAGTGGACTGCTTCCGCTGTCGCCCAAAGTTTTTGAACTTGTCACTGACTTATTATGAATGCGCTGCAGGTGACGTATAAGGGAGGATGTTCCGAGGTGGTTAACGTCCTTACCCCTACTTATTACAGCTTGACAAAGGCAACACACGGCTTGACACCTGTTGTCCGCATTTCTGTTGAAATACTTCCACACCGAAGAGCTGATTTTTTTGGTATTTTCACCAGGCATGTCAATGGCCATATTCCTCCCACGGACAACAGGTGTCTCCCCGGGTGCCTGACTTAAACAAACCACCTCACCATCAGAATCCTCCTGGTCAATTTCCTCCCCAGCGCCAGCAACACCCATATCCTCCTCATCCTGGTGTACTTCAACACTGACATCTTCAATCTGACTATCAGGAACTGGACTGCGGGTGCTCCTTCCAGCACTTGCATGGGGCGTGCAAATGGTGGAAGGCGCATGCTCTTCACGTCCAGTGTTGGGAAGGTCAGGCATCGCAACCGACACAATTGGACTCTCCTTGTGGATTTGGGATTTCGAAGAACGCACAGTTCTTTGCTGTGCTTTTGCCAGCTTGAGTCTTTTCATTTTTCTAGCGAGAGGCTGAGTGCTTCCATCCTCATGTGAAGCTGAACCACTAGCCATGAACATAGGCCAGGGCCTCAGCCGTTCCTTGCCACTCCGTGTGGTAAATGGCATATTGGCAAGTTTACGCTTCTCCTCCGACAATTTTATTTTAGATTTTTGAGTCCTTTTTTTACTGATATTTGGTGTTTTGGATTTTACATGCTCTGTACTATGACATTGGGCATCGGCCTTGGCAGACAACGTTGCTGGCATTTCATCGTCTCGGCCATGACTAGTGGCAGCAGCTTCAGCACGAGGTGGAAGTCGATCTTGATCTTTCCCTATTTTTGGAACCTCAACATTTTTGTTCTCCATATTTTAATAGGCACAACTAAAAGGCACCTCAGGTAAACAATGGAGATGGATGGATACTAGTATACTTATGGATGACGAGCGACTGCCGACACAGAGGTAGCTACAGCCGTGGACTACCGTACTGTGTCTGCTGCTAATATAGACTGGATGATAATGAGATAAAATTAAAATATATATATATATATATATATATATATATCACACTAGTACTGCAGCCGGACAGGTATATATTATGTAATGACGGACCTGCTGGACACTGTCTGTCAGCACTGCAGACTCCTAAAGTAAGCTACTAGTATCAAGAAGATAGAAAAAAAAAAAAACACGGGTAGGTGGTATACAATTATGTATGGACGAGCGACTGCCGACACAGAGGTAGCTACAGCCGTGGACTACCGTACTGTGTCTGCTGCTAATATAGACTGGATGATAATGAGATAAAATTAAAATATATATATATATATATCACACTAGTACTGCAGCCGGACAGGTATATATTATGTAATGACGGACCTGCTGGACACTGTCTGCAGAATGCGTTTATAAAAACACCACACGACGAGTGTTTAACTTTTTCAGGCAGACAATCACAATATACTGGTGGTCAGCTGACAATCACAATACTGGTGGTCAGTGGTCACTGGTCAGTCACACTGGCAGTTGCACTCTGGCAGCAAAAGTGTGCACTGTACTTAAAATATGTACTCCTGCTATAACTGCTCCCCAGTCTCCCCCACAATTAAGCTGCGTGAGCAGTGAGCACTCAGCACAGTCAGATAATGATATACAGTATTACATATAATGCAGCACACTGGGCTGAGCACAGATATGGTATGTGACTGTGTCACACTGTGTATCGTTTTTTTTCAGGCAGAGAACGGATTAATTAAACTGGTGGTCACTGGTCACACTATCAGCAGCAAGTAGTACTCCTCCTAATAATATGCTCCCCAAAATTTGTGTCTCTCTCTAGTACTCTAGTCTAAACGGAGAGGACGCCAGACACGTCCTCTCCCTATCAATCTCAATGCACGTGTGAAAATGGCGGCGACGCGCGGCTCCTTATATAGAATCCGAGTCTCGCGATAGAATACGAGCCTCGCGAGAATCCGACAGCGGGATGATGACGTTCGGGCGCGCTCGGGTTAACCGAGTAAGGCGGGAAGATCCGAGTCGCTCGGCCCCGTGTAAAAAAACCTGAAGTTCGGGCGGGTTCGGATTCCGAGGAACCGAACCCGCTCATCTCTACCCTCTATACAGTACACTGACCTCTATATACCTGCTAGTACATCCCTGATGCCTATATTCCCTAAGCTAAATCCCCGACGCCTCTATTCCCTACGCTACATCCCTGACGCCTCTATTCCCTATGCTACATCCCTGACGCCTCTATACCCTACGCTACATCCCTGATGCCTCTATTCCCTATGCTACATTCCTGATGCCTCTATAACCTACGCTACATCCCTGACGCCTCTATACCCTACGCTACATCCCTGACGCCTCTATACAGTACAATGCATTACTGATCCGTCTAGACCATACATCCTCATTACATCAGAGAGATAGTGAAACACTGGAAAAAATAAGGATAAAGTGGACTACAGAAACTGATGCTCTAAACAAAGGAGAGAGAGAGAGAGAGAAAAGCACAAGGGAAAGTGGGCAATCGGAACACCATAGAGAGAGGAGAGATAGAAATGCCTGAAAAAGTAAAGGGGGTTGGGTATGGCATCCGGCGCTCGGGATTCCAGCAGTCACATGATACCTAATCCTAATCCTAACCCTCTGGGGGGGTGGCGGATAGGGCTAACCCTCAGGGGGTGGCAGCTAGGACTAACCCCCCCCCCCCTCCTAGTGCCTTCCCTAACACCCCCTCCCCCGGTCCTAACCCTTCCTCCAATACTCGCCTTCGGGATGTTGGCTGTCTGTGTGCCGGCACCAGTCTCCCAAGTGGTGTCAGGATTCCAACATCGGTCAAATGACCGCCGGTATACCGTCTGCCGGGATGGTAAATGTATCCTGAGGACAGGTAGTGAGTGTGGAGGGATAGGTGGTTCAGTAAAATGTAACAGCTCAAACTGCGATCATTCACTGATAAATTGATTTATAGCTCTCCCTTTTTAACCATTGCAGTCATAAAAGCAATGTTTTTTAAACTTTTAAATAAAGCTTGTTAGCATCCCCAGCACACTGTATATGCTGGGAGATGTATTTCTCAATATGAAAACATTTAATTACTGTATGAACTCTAATTCCCCAACTGAAACCTCTCACAAACACACACTCCTAAATCTAGTACACACACACACATTTCCCCAGTACTGACAACTCTCATCACTTCCACACACTGACAACTCCCTCCTGCTCCTCTCCCCACTGACACTGACAGCTCCCTCACAGTCACACACATCCTCCACCCCCCCACACACACACTGATAGCACACATGCACAAATCCCCCCCTCCTCGACACTAACTGTCACGGACTGCTTGGGCAGCAGGGGGCAGGCTCTGACTTGAAGTGCTGAAATTCAACAGCTCTCTCGAACTTGCAAGGCATGGCTGTGCAGCTGTCTCCAGCCATCTCCTTGCCCACTGTGTAATTTGTGGCGTTCTCTGATGTTCCCCGCTCTGCCTCTACAACCGGCACATAATGTACAGCAGTGGTGACTCCTGAGTATGGGCCTGGAGAACTCCGCCTACCGGGGGGTAGGGATTAATAATTTCAAAGGGGCAGAGCTAGGAGTGAAGCAGTGGACAGCAGTTGAGGGGCGTTTCAAACTGTGACAGGGTTGGGACAATTTCAGTATCCTTCCCTCACCGTCTAATTGGTCAGTCCCACGCTGATTGCCATAGCGCCCTTTCGAGACTGCAGAACTCTATCCCTTAGCCACGGTTGGCACAGCTGGATGGTGCCCCTGGCAAGTGCCATCCTGGCCAAGGGGTAGATACGCCCCTGAGGGTCAGGGCCAGCAACAGAAATCTCGGGGCCCAGTACACTGATATCTCTGGGGCCCCCTCAACCCCCCCTTAACTTGGCAGAGGGATCTTTAAAAAAAAATGGAGCCTTTGACTCGGACCGTCAGTGAGGCCGGCAGGTGGTTTTCATACTGGGCTATCCAGCTCTTCGGTGGCGGTGGCAGGGACATTCAGAAAAGGGCCAGCACAGCAACATGCATAATAATGGCAATACAGTATGGACCACAGGGACTGGACAAAGTGATGGGGTAAAAGGAGGGGGGAGGGTTTAGTTGGCCTGTTAATTGTTTTCCTGCTTAAATTGAGCAGTTGGTGGATACACTTTAAAAAGCAATATTGGCACTGTGGCCCCATTATTTCTGTTCTTAATACTTGGAGCCCTGAACAAGTGTCCCCTTTGTCCCCCCTGTCACCGGGCCTGTTCAGGCGTTACCTATGGAGAAGCTGCGACATGACATCCTAGGACACGATACTGCACCATGCATCACCATTATATTTCAGTGTGCCTTGTCAATATTTAAATCTTGTTCTGTGTGACGTGAGTTGTAAATGGTTGAAAATCTCTGTGCTACAGTATCGTCACCATGTAGTTATAACAACACCGCAAAACCACCAAAAGACGTGTTTTGGTAGAGGGACTGCTGGAGGGGCCCATTGGGGCCCCCAGTTTGCTACCCCACCCCGGTATACCTGTGCTGTAGCCAGTGGAAGGGGCACTATCTTCCCGGTGATCTCTTCGGGAAGATGGTGCCGCACATAGAAAGCAAAGACTCTGGCTGCACTCTCCTGCCCTCGCTCTAAGCAAGGTGATCGGGCCACAAAAGGACCCCTGTCGGACCCCGGCCTGTGGGCCACAAAAGGATGCATTGGGGGCGGCATGCGGCCCATGGGTTTGACACCCCTGCCCTAGATTATCACAATTTGTTTCACGGCACCCCTAGGCCAAAGTTTTTTTTATTGAGAAATTCAGAAAAAAATATAAAATTAAGTAAATTGTGTTTATAGCATGTCATCCTCAGGTTCAGTTATGTTGTGAGGGAATGGTTTTGCCAATTTAATAAAGTATAAATAATTTTAATTGGTCCTGGACCACCAAACTATGCTACCAGTGCAAGAACCCCAGTTTGGAAACTACTGCTATAAAATAAACCTTTTTTGTTTTTTTTAAACTACATGTAATACACCTTAGATCTCAGTTCCTAAAAGGTTTTAAACCTTTGCATACAGTAAACTACACATATTTAAAAATCCTACACCGGGCACAAGTGCTCACGGGCCAATTTCATGGCAGTCTTGGATAGGAGGGCATTGTGGATTCACCAAGGGAATGCTGATGCTGACTCCAAGAAGAAAGGGAGTCTCTTCCCTATGAAGGTGAAGCCTTGTTTGGCGACGGCCTAGTTCATTTGATCTTGGCAGCTCCCGCAGGTAAGTCATCCTTCTTGCCCTATGTTCCCTCTCAACGGATGAAGACGCATCATTATCTGACGCAGTCATTTCGGCCCAATAGATATGCAAGAAGTTAAGATTCCCCTTTCTTTGCAGGTAGAGGAAGGAAAAGAGGGAAGATGTCTGTAGCCTCTTCAAGATCGCAGGAGCAGAGATCGTCCTCTGCTTTTGCCAAATCCACTGCATGACGCTGGGGCTCTCTTGCAGGAGCCCGCACCAGTGGGGGGCACGTCTAAAACTCTTCAGTCAGTTCTGGATTCATTCGGACCTGGACTCGTGGGCTTTACAAATAGTGTCCCAAGGGTACAAACTGCGGTTTCAAGACGTTCCCCCTCACCGATTGTTCAAATCAGCCTTAGTCAGCAGGGAGAAGGTTTTTATTCAAGCCTCTTCGTGGTCCCGAAGCCGGACGGCTCAGTCAGACCAATCTTAAATCTGAAATCCCTTAATTTCTACCTAAAGAAATTCAATTTCAAGATGGAATCTCTCAGGGTAGTGATCTCCAGTCCGGGGGATAAAGGAGATTTCATGGTTTTGGTAGACATAAAGGATGCCTACTTATATGTTCCCATTTAGCCACTGCATCAAGCTACCTGAGGTTTGCAATTCAGGATTGTCATTACCAATTTCAGACGTTGCCGTTTGGTCTGTCCACGGCTCCGAGGATTTTCACCAGGGTGATGGCGGAAATGATGGTTCTCCTTCGCAAGCAAGGAGTCACAATTATCCCGTACTTGGATGATCTCCTGATAAAGGCGAGATCCAGGGACCAGTTGGTGCAAAACATCTACTCTCCCTGACAGTTCTTCAACAACATGGTTGGCTCCTAAACTTGCCAAAATCGCAGTTGGTCCCAATGACGCGGATGTTGTTTTTGGGAGTGATACTGGACACAGAAGAGGTTTTCTTCTAGTGGAAAGGCTCTGGAGATCCAGAGTCTGGTCAAACAAATTCTGAAACCAGCAAGAGTGTTAATCCATCAATGCATTCAGTTGCTGGGGAAGATGGTTGCGGCCTACGAGGCCATTCAGTTTGGCAGGTTCCATGCCAGAGTGTTCCAGTGGGACCTGTTGGACAAGTGGTCCGGATCCCACCTACACATGCACCGGAGGATAATCCTGTCTTCCAAGACCAGAATCTCACTCCATTGGTGGCTGCACAGTTCTCACCACCTAGAGGGGCGATGGTTCGGGATCCAGGACGGGATCCTAGGGACCACGGATGCAACCCTCTGAGGCTGGAGAGCAGTCACACAGGGGGAAAACATCCAAGGAAGATGGTCAAGTCTTCCTTGGATGTTTTCATCTCCACATAAATGTTCTGGAGTTAATGGCCATTTAATAACTGCAGACACAGTACGCACTGGGACGGGTGCCCAGCATCCTCTACGGACTAAGAGAAAAGGATTTACCGGTAGGTATTAAAATCCTATTTTCTCTAACGTCCTAGAGGATGCTGGGAACTCCGTAAGGACCATGGGCATAGACGGGCTCCGCAGGAGACATGGGCACTTTAAGAAAGACTTTAGTTCTGGGTGTGCACTGGCTCCTCCCTCTATGCCCCTCCTCCAGACCTCAGTTTGATACTGTACCCAGTGGAGACTGGGTGCTTTTCAGGAGCTCTCCTGAGCTTTCTGACAGAAAGTATTTTGTTAGGTTTTTAATTTTCAGGGAGCACTGCTGGCAACAGACTCCCTCATCGAGGGACTGAGGGGAGAGAAGCAGCCCTACTCTCTGAGTTGCAAGGTCCTGCTTCTTAGGCTACTGGACACCATTAGCTCCAGTGGGATTGGTACGCAGGATCTCACCCTCGCCGTCCGTCCTAGAGCCGCGCCGCCGTCCCCCTCGCAGAGCCGGAAGATAGAAGCCGGGTGAGTATGAGAAGAAAAGAAGACTTCAGAGGCGGCAGAAGACTTCATGATCTTCACTGAGGTAACGCACAGCACTGCAGCTGTGCGCCTTTGCTCCCATACACCTCACATACTCCGGTCACTGTAAGGGTGCAGGGCGCAGGGGGGGCGCCCTGGGCAGCAATATAAACCTCTTTCGCAAAAATATAACATATATACAGCTGGGCACTTTATATATGTATAAGCCCCCACCAATTTTACAGTTTAAGCGGGACAGAAGCCCGCCTCCGAGGGGGCGGGGCTTCTCCCTCAGCACTCACCAGCGCCATTTTTTCTCCACAGCACCGCTGAGAGGAAGCTCCCCGGACTCTACCCTGCTTATACCACGTTAGACAAGAGGGTTGAAAAGAGGGGGGGGGCACATAATTCGCAAATTACATACAGCAGCACTACTGGGCAAACATTAAGTTACTGTTTTATTCCTGGGTTATATAGCGCTGGGGGGTGTGCTGGCATACTCTCTCTCTGTCTCTCCAAAGGGCCTTGTGGGGAAACTGTCTTCAGAAAAAGCATTCCCTGTGTGTGTAGTGTCTCGGTACACGTGTGTCGACATGTCTGAGGAAGAAGGCTATATTAGAGAGGAGCGGGAGCAAATGAATGTGGTGTCTCCGCCGACAGCTGATTGGATGGATATGTGGAATGTTTTAAATGCTAGTGTAAACTCATTGCACAAAAGATTAGACAAGGCAGAAGCTTTGGGACAGTCAGGATTTAAACCCATGCCTGATCCTATGTTGCAGGGACTGTCAGGGTCTCATAAGCGCCCACTATCCCAGATTGTTGACACAGATACCGACACGGATTCTGACTCCAGTGTCGATTACGATGATGCAAAGTTACAGCCAAAATTGGCAAAATCCATTCGATTTATGATTATGGCAATAAAAGATGTTTTGCACATCACAGAGGAACCCCCTGTCGCTGACAAGAGGGTACATATGTACAAGGGAAAGAAGCCTGAGGTAACCTTTCCCCCCTCACACGAGCTGAACGAGTTATGTGAAAAAGCTTGGGAATCTCCAGATAAAAGACTGCAGATTTCCAAAAGGATTCTTATGGCGTATCCTTTCCCATCAACGGATAGGTTACGATGGGAATCCTCCCCTAGGGTGGACAAAGCATTAACACGCTTATCCAAGAAGGTAGCCCTCCCGTCCCAGGATACGGCTACCCTCAAAGAGTGTGCTGACCGCAAACAGGAGATTACCCTGAAGTCCATTTATACACATTTTTGGGGAGGCTGCTGGCAACAGTCTCCCTGCTTCGTGGAACTTAGGGGAGATAAGTATGACCAACTTCTAGTGAGTTCAATGGCTCTGCTTCTGGCTGACAGGACACCATTAGCTCCTGAGGGTGCTGATCGCTGGGTACGCCTAGATGCCCACTCCCGTAGCCTGCCATCACCCCCTTACAGAGCCAGAAGTCAGAAGACAGGCGAGTAGCAGAAGAACAGAAGACTTCTTCTCCAGTGACGGCATTCTGAGGTACCACGCAGCGAGCGGAATGCTGTGCGCCATGCTTCCACACAAACACAGGCACTGCAGGGTGCAGGGCATGTGGGTGGGTGGGGGGTGGGGCACCCTGGGCAGCATAAATTCCTCACAAAAGGCAGGCAAAAGTGGACATTAGTGCCTGGGCACTGTCCTTACCCCGCCAGCGTAATTAATTATTTGCTACTTAGGCTACTGGACACCATTAGCTCCAGTGGGATTGGTACGCAGGATCTCACCCTCGCCGTCCGTCCCAGAGCCGCGCCGCCGTCCCCCTCGCAGAGCCGGAAGATAGAAGCCGGGTGAGTATGAGAAGAAAAGAAGACTTCAGAGGCGGCAGAAGACTTCATGATCTTCACTGAGGTAACGCACAGCACTGCAGCTGTGCGCCTTTGCTCCCATACACCTCACATACTCCGGTCACTGTAAGGGTGCAGGGCGCAGGGGGGGCGCCCTGGGCAGCAATATAAACCTCTTTCGCAAAAATATAACATATATACAGCTGGGCACTTTATATATGTATAAGCCCCCACCAATTTTACAGTTTAAGCGGGACAGAAGCCCGCCTCCGAGGGGGCGGGGCTTCTCCCTCAGCACTCACCAGCGCCATTTTTTCTCCACAGCACCGCTGAGAGGAAGCTCCCCGGACTCTACCCTGCTTATACCACGTTAGACAAGAGGGTTGAAAAGAGGGGGGGGGGCACATAATTCGCAAATTACATACAGCAGCACTACTGGGCAAACATTAAGTTACTGTTTTATTCCTGGGTTATATAGCGCTGGGGGGTGTGCTGGCATACTCTCTCTCTGTCTCTCCAAAGGGCCTTGTGGGGAAACTGTCTTCAGAAAAAGCATTCCCTGTGTGTGTAGTGTCTCGGTACACGTGTGTCGACATGTCTGAGGAAGAAGGCTATATTAGAGAGGAGCGGGAGCAAATGAATGTGGTGTCTCCGCCGACAGCTGATTGGATGGATATGTGGAATGTTTTAAATGCTAGTGTAAACTCATTGCACAAAAGATTAGACAAGGCAGAAGCTTTGGGACAGTCAGGATTTAAACCCATGCCTGATCCTATGTTGCAGGGACTGTCAGGGTCTCATAAGCGCCCACTATCCCAGATTGTTGACACAGATACCGACACGGATTCTGACTCCAGTGTCGATTACGATGATGCAAAGTTACAGCCAAAATTGGCAAAATCCATTCGATTTATGATTATGGCAATAAAAGATGTTTTGCACATCACAGAGGAACCCCCTGTCGCTGACAAGAGGGTACATATGTACAAGGGAAAGAAGCCTGAGGTAACCTTTCCCCCCTCACACGAGCTGAACGAGTTATGTGAAAAAGCTTGGGAATCTCCAGATAAAAGACTGCAGATTTCCAAAAGGATTCTTATGGCGTATCCTTTCCCATCAACGGATAGGTTACGATGGGAATCCTCCCCTAGGGTGGACAAAGCATTAACACGCTTATCCAAGAAGGTAGCCCTCCCGTCCCAGGATACGGCTACCCTCAAAGAGTGTGCTGACCGCAAACAGGAGATTACCCTGAAGTCCATTTATACACATTCAGGTACCTTACTCAGACCGGCAATTGCGTCGGCCTGGGTGTGTAGTGCTGTAGCGGCATGGACAAATACCTTATCTGAGGGGATGGATAGCCTAGACAAGGATACTATTTTATTGACCCTGGGGTATATAAGAGATGCTGTCCTATATATGTGTGTATGCAAACTACAGGTGGTGCTGCAGGGCCCACACCCTTTTACTTGTCTTGTAGAGCAGCTCTGAAGCTGTTACAGTGCCCAGCTGCTGCAAGAAATCAGCTTGAATGCTTCAGGGGCTTGGGCATGGCCAACATGAGCCCCACACCGAAGGAGGGTGGGGGTGTTTAATGCAAACTTGGGGTTATACAAGCGCCGCAAAAGGCCGCCATGCCCTGCATGCCCCTTTTCTCTTTTCATATACAGATGAGGGTTCCAGCCAACTTTGGCCCACTGCTTGGATGACATCACCGTATGCAAATCCGTCTGCTGCAGACCTTCCCCCAGGAATGCTTGCAATAGTTGTTGCATATGGTTTAATGTCTGAGGGTGCTTCAGTATTAGGCAGCCTTCCGCCCTCCCATGTTCATCTGAAAAGATGTGGTCTCCCTGCAGTTGTTGTCCCCAGACGAGTTCCCTTGTGCTTCCTCAGTTAAATCTCCTTAACTTGACGGGGGTGTGCCCGAGCAGCCGCCCTCCCCAGCCCTATCCCAACACATACTTATCTTGCATATGAGATCTCTTGATCATGAAGATAGTTCTCACAGGTTGAGGTTCATCCTGGCCCCGCTCCCCGCTGGAGATCGCTGATGGGGACAGCAGCGGGGCTTCAGCAGAAGGGTGAGTATGTGTGGCCAGAGACCTCCCTTCCCATGTGCAGGCCTGCAGAGTCTGCCGCGCAGGATGGGGCATGTGGCACTCTCCCTCCCAGGGGCTCTTCCAGATGTAGCTCCTCAGCAGTATGTTTCCCGGGCTGCGCGGCGCTCTCCCCGACTGGCATCCGCCCTGGAACACTGCCTTCCTCAACGCAACATCAGCAGGGGGCCCTGGCCTCATCACCATCCCAGGTCTTTCTCATGTATGTATCATGTATGTGTGTGTGATATATGTATGAATCATATATGTTTGTGATATATATATATATTCCATAGACAAAAAACCTTACGGTTTCACATGTCCCATTAAGGCTTCTTAGACATGATCGAAATTTCAGAAACCTGTTGTAACTCTTCCACTCAAACTCCAAAAAGCAATGAAATTCCGATCATTAAGGCTGACGCCTTAATGGACGTGTTCCTTGCGCAATACAGATATGGTATGCCATCACAGCCTGTGGGTAAGTGCAGATTCAGCACTCTCACAGAGTGAGATTGCTGTCACTCACACAATGGTGGAGCTGCTAATTCACAGATTTGTGTGCTCATTGGAATACACACATGCAGTCTATGCAACTGAAGGTCTGAGCAGTTTTGTGGTGCTCCCATCCCACACAGTGCCCACAACCATCCCATTCAGTCAACACAACAAAGCCACCTTGTTACAACATCCTTCTAACTCCATACATCCATCTCACTTAGTATACACATTTAGCTCCCTCAAACATCTTGGTTAATTGCTAAACTATAATACCCCATCTACGGTCTATGCATCTACACTTACTTCCCCTATACACCCCCATGCTGCCCGGTCTTCCCCAATCCCTACTGCTGTGTTCTCCCATCTGTGCTAGTCTGTACTAACTTATCTGTACCATCTGTCTTTCCCCACCTGTGCATTGTCTGTACCACCGTTTCCTTCTCTCTGTGCTGCTCAGTGTTTCCTTCTTCAACGTCACTCTGCCTCCTCCAGTACATGGCACACTGTCTTCTCTCCCATCTGCACCAGTTTTCTACCCATCCATGCCAGTGTTTTCAACCCATCTGCACCATTTCCCCCATCTGCACCGCTCTGTCTCCCTCCCCATACTTGCTGCTTAATCTACCCCCTATCCACACCACTCTTACCCTATTCATGTAGCTGACATCCTGAAGGTAAATTTAGTGGATCCTGCGCTCTTGGCAGGGGGATAACCGCCACAGCCCACCCCCCAGTGGTCCGGAAACGCCTCCGTTGTGCAGACCATGCCCTGCCAATGGCATTCTAACGCTGTTTGCACGCCCCC
The DNA here is from genome assembly GCF_028390025.1 of Pseudophryne corroboree. Classification (NCBI taxonomy): domain Eukaryota; kingdom Metazoa; phylum Chordata; class Amphibia; order Anura; family Myobatrachidae; genus Pseudophryne; species Pseudophryne corroboree. Next base: position 297,299 of record NW_026970164.1, read on the forward strand.
CTCATTCCCCGCAACCACCTCTGCCTATCAATCAGGCAGGGTGATAGCATCTCACTGGGCTCCTGGGGTACGCACGCACCTCACAAACTAATTCAGACTGCAATCGCTGCTGCTGCTGCGGTCTGAATTACCCCCTGTGTTTCTCTGTCCCCCCATTAGTGCTGCTTAGTGTTCCCTCTATCCACACACTTCTGTTCCCCCATCCACACCGCTCTCCTCCCTCCAATCAACAACACTCTTACCTCATCTGAGCAGCTTTGTCTTCCGCTCAGACCTTCAGTTGCATAGACTGCATGTGTGTATTCCAATGAGCACACAAATCTGTGAATTAGCAGCTCCACCATTGTGTGAGTGACAGCAATCTCACTCTGTGAGAGTGCTGAATCTGCACTTACCCACAGGCTGTGATGGCATACCATATCTGTATTGCGCAAGGAACACGTCCATTAAGGCGTCAGCCTTAATGATCGGAATTTCATTGCTTTTTGGAGTTTGAGTGGAAGAGTTACAACAGGTTTCTGAAATTTCGATCATGTCTAAGAAGCCTTAATGGGACATGTGAAACCGTAAGGTTTTTTGTCTATGGAATTTCATCGCTTTTTTTAAATTTATTTTTTTTATTCAGAAATGTAAAATTTCACTGTAAGAATAAACATTTGATTTTTTAAATGTTTAATGAAAATGTTCGTATAACATCACTGTTCTGTGCAAAATTATTTTATTAACCAAACCAAATTGTTTAAGGTCCGTACACACTTAACGATTTAATGAGCGACGTCGCTCATTTTATCGTTAAGTGTGTATGCAGCCAGCGACAAACGATGCGCGGCCCCGCGGGTCGGCAACAATCTTCGCTGTCGGTAGGGCATGCAGGAAGGATGTGGACTGTCGTCCACGACCTTCATGCAGGGCTGGCGGGGGCGTGACGTCACTGAGCGATATGAGCGGTCATATCGCTCAGTGTGTACAGTCGGCGGCCGGCCGGCCCGGGAGGGGAAACATTAGACGATGTAGCTCACAGAGCGACATCGTTTAATGTGTACGGGCCTTTAGACTTTGGTCAAAATATTTTGCTGCCATTGCAGCTGATGCAGGGAGGGGGGTAGGCGGCAGCAGCCTGTAACTGAGGCTGGAGGTAGGCGTGAAATGCATTGCTTGTACGTGTGAGTGCGTGGTGTCAGGTGCTGCGCGTGTATATGTGTGTGTGTGTGTCAGGTGCTGCCTGTGTATGTGTGTGTCAGCTCCTGTGTGTATGTGTGTGTCAGGTGCTGCGTGTATATATGAGTGTGTCTGATGGTGCGTGTGTATGCGTCAGCTGCCGCACGTGTGTGTGTGTGTGTCAGGTGTTGCGGGTGTATATGTTTGTGAGTATCAGGTGCTCCGCGTGTGTACAAGTGTATGTCTGGTGCTGTGCATGAATACGTATGTCTGTGTCAGGTGCTGCGCGTGTACATGAGTGTGCATTAGGTGCTGAGCGTGTACATGAGTGTGCGTCAGGTGCTGCGTGTGTACATGAGTGTGCGTCAGGTGCTGCGCGTGTACATGTGTGTGCGTCAGGTGCTGCGCGTGTACATGTGTGTGCCTCAGGTGCTGCACGTGTCTATGTGTGTGTGAGTAAGGCACTGCGTGTGTATGTGTGTGTCTGATGGTGTGCGTGTATATGTATGTGTCAGGTGCTGCGTGTATATGCATGTGTCAGGTGCTGCGTGTATATGCATGTGTCAGGTGCTGCGTGTATATGCATGTGTCAGGTGCTGCGTGTATATGCATGTGTCAGGTGCTGCGTGTATATGCATGTGTCAGGTGCTGCGTGTATATGCATGTGTCAGGTGCTGCGTGTTTATTTTATTGTGTCTGATGGTACGTGTGTGTGTCAGGTGCCGCACGTGTATATGTGTGTGTGCCAGGTGTTGCGCGTGTATGTGTGGGTCAGGTGCTGCATGTTTATTTTATTGTGTCTGATGCTACGTGTGTGTGTGTCAGGTGCCGCACGTGTATGTGTGTGTGTCAGGTGTTGCGCGTGTATGTGTGGGTCAGGTGCTGCATGTTTATTTTATTGTGTCTGATGCTACGTGTGTGTGTGTGTCAGGTGCCGCACGTGTATGTGTGTGTGTCAGGTGTTGCGCGTGTATGTGTGTGTCAGGTGCCGCGCGTGTATGTGTGTGTCAGGTGCCGTTCCCCTTCTTCCCATCCCAGCTCTCTCTGTAGAATACAGCTCTGCACCCAGAGAGAGGGAAAGACTAGGGGGCTGATCACTGCACTGCTCACTTTTTGGTCATGAGTTTGGCCTCCTGTTTCTTCCAGTGCTGTGTTCCTGCAGCCTAGCCCTCCCTGTTGTGCCAGAGAATCAGCCCTTCCTTCCCCTGACAGAGAGAGAGAGCCCGAGGCAGAGACACTCTTCCCGTAGCTGGCCTACCCCCAGTACTTCAGCACTGGCCATGCGGCAGTCAACAAAGGAGACCAGCAGGGGGTTCTGGCAGCATCAGCTGTGGCCGCAGCTGGATCGGGGAGGCCTGCAGTGTCTGAGGTGGGCAACACTTCCTCCGCCGCTGTCACCTTCCCCTGCCGGAGAGAAAGCCAGAGACATACCCTTCCCGCAGCTGGGATACCCCTAGTACCTCAGCGCTGGACAGGCAGAAGTCTATGGAGGGGACCGGCAGGGGTTTCGGGCCGCAGCAGTAGCAGCGGCCGCAGTCAGATCA